>NC_134492.1:468819-570796 GCF_040206685.1 Ascaphus truei
ATATGGGACCTGAAACATTGTTTTTCTAGTGTTCTTGGCTGTCACATTAAATTGTGAACTTCATTATGAACGTGTGAGTAGAGCTCTCCTGTGTATCTCTGTCCTAGAGGAGACCTGTACTGTGTATCTCTGTCCTAGAGGAGACCTGCACTGTGTATCTCTGTCCTAGAGGAGACCTGCACTGTGTACCTCTGTCCTAGAGGAGACCTGCCCTGTGTATCTCTGTCCTAGAGGAGACCTGCCCTGTGTATCTCTGTCCTAGAGGAGACCTGCACTGTGTATCTCTGTCCTAGAGGAGACCTGCACTGTGTATCTCTGTCCTAGAGGAGACCTGCACTGTGTATCTCTGTCCTAGAGGAGACCTGCACTGTGTATCTCTGTCCTAGAGGAGACCTGCACTGTGTATCTCTGTCCTAGAGGAGACCTGCACTGTGTATCTCTGTCCTAGAGGAGACCTGCACTGTGAAGAAATTCTTTGTCTATGTTGTGTTGGATGCAGGATTCTCCTCACCTGAAACACCCACACTTTGGAATTGTCAATTTCTTAGTCTAAATATTAGCCCAGCAATTGTCATTTGAGCAAAATAATGGTAATATATATAAATATAAAAAAATTAAATCAGTGCTTTAGACATGAAAGAAAAAGTACAACTTGGTCAAGTTACATTTCCTACATCAAATCTACAATGAAATTACTATAGGTTCCTTCGCTTTTTCAATAATCCCACCCGGATGGCTGCTGTAGCGACAGCGAAGATCTGAGCCCAAACCTCTGGATGGACGCGCAGTGTCCGCTGGGTCCCTAACTGGCTCTGTATAGTAAGGGGCAGGGTCCCTAACCTGGGGCCTGTCCCTGACACAACTCACACTACTGGTGGCTCAGGGCTATCTGGGGCTGCTGGCCTAGTGCAGGGAGTCACTGACTCCTGCACCCTACCTCCTTCCCCTAGCTTCTCCTGGCGCTGACTGACTCTCTCCTCAAAACTCCGTGAAATGTATCCATTCTCCCTGCAGGGCAATCCTTCAGCCCTATTGGCCACTCTGAGACACCTGATGCCTTCCACCCTTAGCCTCCTGGTAATTGTAGTCCTGTGGAGGCTATTCCTATATTGGGGCCGCGTGCGCGATTCTACTGTGCATGCGTGACTGTCTAATGGCCGCTGCAACTCCCTAGCCTCATGCGCACATGCGCGATCACGGCGCATGCGCGCGCAACCACAATGGCGGCCCCCGCTAGCCAGTGCACCTCCTGAAGCTCGGATCTCTCCCTGCTCCGGCCCCCACCTTTGCTGTGTGCCGGCGGGTCCCTCGCTGCCCCCGGCGGCACCCGCGCCCGCTCGGCGCGCAAGATGGGGGGTCTCTGGGAGCCGCAGGGCACCGGGGCTACATATATATTTACATTTAGTGGATATCAGCTTCTACTGAGCCTAAATACACAACCCAAAAACAAATATTTCAAGAACTTGGTCTGATTTTACATTCAGTACTGAATCAATGTGTTACTAATTGTGCTTTGTTGAGTTAGAAGATCCTATATTTTCTTTATCACATTATATTTACTTCTGGGCTTCTACTGAAATGACAATCCCCAGTTCAAAGTTTCAGTGGGCTCATATAATCCATCAACAAACAAAAAAACAAAGAAACAAAATAATGTATTTAATGCTTATGTGATCCAAACCGTGTCACGATACTGTGTACCACAGGGGAAGAAGGTTTTTATTATATATTAACTTCTACTTGACTCTTTTTCCCTTAGGAGAAAAACCACACAAATGCCAAGTGTGCGGGAAAGCTTTCAGCCAGAGCTCCAACCTAATCACTCACAGCCGCAAACACACCGGCTTTAAGCCTTTTGGCTGTGACCTCTGTGGGAAAGGCTTTCAGAGGAAGGTGGATCTGAGGAGACATCGTGAAACCCAGCACGGACTTAAATGATCACCGAACGAGCCCCGCTCTTGTTCCACCCAGGAAATCAGCACCTTTACCAGCTGTGAACACTAGGGGAACCTCTACATGACATTCTGTGGTTTGGACAGTTTTGCCACTAATGAGGGTGGGATCTGCAGACATTTCAGTTCAGAATTTACATACCACTTTAAACCACCAGCCCCCTGATCTTCTGAAGTACAGTAGCAAATCTTTTGTGACCAAGTAACACTAGATCAGACTGGGTGTAGTAACCATATTGCATAGACTTCTTGCTAATATAAATCGAAGCTCATGGAGTAACAAGTATAGAAAGCACTGAGCAATGTGTAGCTCAGCAAAGAGATTAAATGACTGACATATCAGTGCCTGAACTTCCTTCCAAAAATGTCCCCTAATCACAACCAATTGGTTGCAAGGGAACAAAATCTAAATGCTATGAGGCATTGTTCTGAGTAAAGCTTATTTTGATGTGTGTTTATTTTATTTCCCTAAGTGTAAGAATTTAAGCCCACGTACACACAGAGAGTTTATGGCTCAGAAAGTCTAATCTTTGACTGTACACTCATGGTCTAACCAGGAAACAGAACTTTCCTTTGGTTTTCTAGCATGTTCAATAACCGTTTTGCCCTGCTGTTGTCTTGACTAATAGTGAAAGGGATCTATCAATCTTTGCACTACATCTGGAAAGGAAGCAGAGTGGCGGGGGAGGGATATAATCTAGGCTTGTTTCTAAAGTTATTTGCAGCAGCATCTAGTCTGCATCTGGTCAGAAAAGCAGGGCACTGACCGCTCCAAATCCACTCCCTTCAACCTGTGATATATATCAGAGATGCGAAAACATTTTGCTGAAATTTGGGAGCCCAGCAAAATGGGCCCTTTTATCATGACATTTTTAGGAACGTTTTCATCAAAGTTCAAACTTGTTCCTCCAAAAAATTTGAGACACATTAGGTCCTTGCCATTTTTGCTTAAAGTAGCACAATTCTGGTGAAATTGGAGAAATTGCAAGCAATGTGCCTGTTGCCAGACGTCCCATATATACAGAATTGTTCCTTATCTAATTGACTTGTCCCGTTGTCCTGGAAAGGTCTGTTGGGACGTATAATTGTCCCATATTTGTGCATTGATGTGAAATGCCTGAACTTAAAATTACTGTAATTAAATCAGTCATAAACACGTAATAGATTTCTACTTGAATGTAATGGTTCCCTTTTCCGATATGTCGCCTTACTAAATTATTAAATTAATAAAGTTAGGACACTGCTTGGTCATCTCATAATACTGTACCATGATCCCCACGCCTATAAGCATTACTGTTTCTAACTACCGCTACTTGTTAGGTCAGTGCGCGTCTTTCTCCGCTCGGCCAAGAGCAGAGATAAAAAAAAACAAAGAATATAGTGGTCACGCAGGAGTTACAATTCAGCTCGAAGCATTGCATATCATTATGACGTCAAGCTTTCATACGGGATTTCACCATCCCACATTATAAAAACTTAAATGTGGCATATATATATATATATATATATATATATATATACAGTATAGCAAATGGAAATATTACTGTATGCTCATCTGCATGTCTTAGACAGGTCTGCAAACCCGCCTTTCACCATTATCACCCAGCACACAGCACTTCCACTGGAGCAAGGGATTATGGGAGATATATATATATATATATTTTTTTTTATGCAATAGGAACGATTACCAATTCCTTCTGATAAAAGTACCTACAATATGAATAAATCTGATTTACTTATTTTGTCAATATTTATACACAATGTGTTAACAGCATATCAACATCTCCTGTTGTCTGAATGCTTTGAGTAAGATATTAGCCGATACAGCTCTCTGCTCAGAAGATTCCACTTTGACCCCCACCTGGGAAAAATAAAGCAAACCAAGTTCAATTGCGTAAAAGGAATATATGTTTTGTGTTTCAAGGTAATTAACAGTGGGCTTTCCTGCCCTACATACTTCTCCATAATTTGTCATATTTAGGAAATGTGTGAAATAAGTTACTTGCAGATCATCAGACAGAAAGATTTAAGTTATCTCTTTTATTGATGAACTGAACATCCAATTAAGATAGTGTATGTGCATCACTCAATTCCTCCCAACCTAATCATTGATTAGCTGATGCACGTTGGATAAAATAGGGGCAAAATACCTAAAGATATATTGATCTTAGGAGACCCAAGAAGAAAATGCCTCTGTGATTTGAAACATAGAACTCTCAATGTTCTTTCCCACAGACTTCGGGGATAATTCTACATAGTAGAAAGTGACTGTTTGGGCTGTTTTCCAACGAAAATCCCAATTGACTTCAATGCGGAATTTAGACCAAAAAAAGCCAGATGGCCACTTTGGACTTTATAGAATAATGCCCTTTGAATAAACTACTCTTTACTCAACCACACAAGTCCTTAAGTAAAGCTATAAGTAAAGGGGTTAATTGGGAAGCTGGCAGGAATCTAAGGTTTTTGTTTATTAGAACTGGACTTTCTCTGGCTTGATATGACTCTACACATGGGTTGTTTGTTTAATTCATGATCTTTGCCTTAAATCTTTTCATGTCACAGACAGATAAATCCTGTTTGTAAATATCCCTGTACAGAAACAATAAGGAGTGTTATCTGTTTATTGATGGCTATTTATTGGGATAATTATGTTTTAAATTAATAAAGAATATTTTCTTCAGAATGGTGTAAGGTGTCATATAACATACAGTTGTGTGAAAAAGAAAGTACGCCCTCTTTGAATTCTATGGTTTTACATATCAGGACATTATAACAATCATTTGTTTCTTAGCAGATCTTAAAATTAGGTAAATACAACCTCAGATGAACAACAGCACATGACATATTACACCGTGTCATGATTTATTTAACAAAAATAAAGCCAAAATGGAGAAGCTGTGTGTGAAAAACTAAGTACACCCTTACTGCTTCCATAGGAATTAAGATGCTAAGTAGCAGGCAGGTGCTGCTAATGAAATGGCCTTGATTAATTGATCATCAGCAAGTGTGACCACCTCTATAAAAGCCGAAATTTTAGCAGTTTGCTGGTCTGGAGCATTCAGGTGTGTGTTAACACAATGCCAAGGAGGAAAAACATCAGCAATGATCTTAGAACAGCAATTGTTGCTGCCCATCAATCTGGGAAGGGTTATAAGGCCATTTCCAAACAATTTAAAGTCCATCATTCTACAGTGAGAAAGATTATTCAAAAGTGGAAAACATTCAAGACAGTTGCCAATCTTCCCAGGAGTGGACATCCCAGCAAATTCATCCCAAGGTCAGACCGTGCAATGCTCAGAGAAATTGCAAAAAAAAAACAAGAGTTACATCTCAGACTCTACAGGTCTCAGTTAGCATGTTAATCTAAAACAGAATGGCTGAAAAAGAAAAGAATCAAGGTGTTGCCATGGCCCAGTCAAAGTCCGGACCTCAACCCGATTGAAATGCTGTGGGTGGACTTTAAAAGGGCTGTGTATAAACAAATGCCCACAAACCTCAATGATCTGAAGCAACGTTGTAAAGAAGAGTGGGCCAAAATTCCTCCACAACAATGTGAGAGACTGATAAAGTCATACAGAAAATGATTACTTCAAGTTATTGCTGATAAGGGTGGTTCTACAAGCTATTGAATCATAAGGTATACTTAGTTTTCACATATGGCTTCTCCATTTTGGCTTTATTTTTGTTAAATAAATCATGACGGTGTAATATGGCATGTGTTGTTGTTCATCTGAGGTTCTATTTACCTAATTTTAAGACCTTCTAAGGAATAGATGATTGTTATTATGTCCTGATATGTAAAACAATAGAATTCAAAGAGGGTGCACTTTTTTTTTCTCACACCACTGTAGCACTGCTTCGTAAATATGGCCCTATATTTTCTTTCAAATTAGTAACAATTAACTGGAACAATATTCATGTCCCCGGCTGCCCCTCACGGAGGAAGGTTCAGTGTTGTTCTTTGATGCAGTGTCACCCGGGTCCAGATGCTCAAAGCCATATTAAATCAGGGTTCATAACCAGGCAATAGCTTGAACAGGAACAGATCTTATGTTCCCTGAGTTAAAATGAAATCCTTATAGATAATTATATGCAAAACAACTTCTGAACTACATCTCATTAGCATAGGGTTAATGTAAACTTATTGGATGTTATAGTAAGTCTTAGCATTACTTCTGTCCAGACCGTGAAATTGGGCTATTGCTGTAATGGAGAGAGAAAAATAACACTAGGAAATAACGCTATTTTATTTAAATTATGCCTAACTGTGGCGTTACACCCATCCAGAGACTGCACAAACCCTACTTCAGTGTCTGTTTAGGAATAACGACAATTTTGTCATAAATGACATCATTTTAAGTTCAATATAGATTCATAATGTTATATACTGTATGCAATGTACACCTCATTTGCATCTTATTGTTCCTTATCTTATTACGCTCATAATAGTTAACACTATGCTCTTTATGAGAGAAAACGTGGCTTAACGGTATGTAATTGTCATTTGGAGATACACTGTTACAATTAATGTGACATTAAGGGACTAACGGAGCTTTCAGTATCTGGACCAAGGTAAAATATGACACTTTTGGATCTGTGTAATGATGATTAAAGACAGTAGGCTAAAATGAAGCAGAAGTACAAAATGAAACTGCATCTATGCTCAATATACTACTGTGTATAAATAAATCAATTGTTTGTAACCTCTGGATATTGCATCACTTCAGGGCTGTATTGTAAGTTAAAGGCACATTTAATCTTAGTAGAGGCCAAGTTTAAAATGTCTTTATTTTTTTTTTTAATTTTTCTTTAATAATTGCAGCATTGTAAGCAGTTACAGTAATAAACAACTGTTCACATTATTTTGCTGCAACAATTGTCTCATCTGGATCAATAAGTAAGTATAGATATAGGATAAAGTATCTGTTGTCTAAATTTAGCATAGGTTGAACTTGATGGACGTGCGTCTTTTTTTAACCTCATCTACATTGCATCTATGTAACTATTTAACATCATGGTGTCATAAGGTGTCATATAACATAGCACTGCCCTCATTCTCTCCCGTCTTGATTACTGTAACCTCCTGCTGTCCGGCCTTCCTGCCTCTCACCTGTCTCCCCTACAATCTATCCTAAATGCTGCTGCCAGAATCGCTCTGCTCTTTCGTAAATCTGTCTCCGCGTCTCCCCTCATGAAATCCCTCTCCTGGCTTCTTATCAAATCCCGCATCTCACACTCAATTCTCCTCCTCACTTTTAAAGCTTTACACTCTTCTGCCCCTCCTTACATCTCAGCCCTAATTTCGCGCTATGCACCATCCCGACTCTTGCGTTCTGCTCAAGGATGTCTTCTTTCTACCCCCTTTTGTATCCAAAGCCCTCTCCCGCCTTAAACCCTTCTCACTGACTGCCCCACACCTCTGGAATGCCCTTCCCCTCAGTACCCGACTAGCACCCTCTCTATCCACCTTTAAAACACACCTGCTTAAGGAAGCATACGAGAAGCTCGATGGCTGATAATTAACACCTCATACAGTAACTTTGGCCCTTTGCAGACGCATTTACCAGAATGCCATCCCACTGTCTCTGTACGTTCTTCCTACCAACCAATTAGATTGTAAGCTCTTCGGAGCCGGGACTCCTCTTCCTAAATGTTACTTTTAAGTCTGTAGCACTTATTCCCTTTGTGTTATTTATATCTTATTATGTATATGATTGTAACTATTACTGCTGTGAAGCCCTATGTACATTAATGGTGCTATACAAATAAAGACATACATACATCTGTAAGAGACGTGTGCAGAGGTACGCAATGGAGACCGTTTAAAGTGAAACTAAAATTAGGCTTTATTGCGCCTGTCCCTTTAACACAGCAGAACATTCAAAATAAGCCAAAGAAAAAACCTGCTCCGTTTTGGAGAATATCTACACATGTAGTCCAGCCCTCTCTAACTGGGTGGTTAGCTAAGCTATTTACCAGCCCCACATATATACAGATATATAACAGTCCCATAAGAAAGTCTCATCTGTTTCTTGTAGCTGTAGGGGAAGCCTCTCTACTCTCCTGGGTGAGCACCTTTGTGTGCTAAGGCAATGTCTGTCCAGGTATAGTCTGCTCCCCTTTGTCTTGCTGTCAGCCTGCAGTCTCTTTGCAGCTCAAGACATCTGTCCTCTGGTCAGTCCAGTGTCCACTAAGGAAATCCTCTGGTCTGTCATTCCTAGGTCAGTTCCAATTGTGAGCTCCGGAATCCTCCTTCCTGTCTCAGAACAGGCTATTTCTGAGAGAGCTCTAATCAGCCAGGTGGAGTTGGTTAATTGCACACCAGCAATTAACCAGCACACTGCTGGATTAGAGGCAAATTGCTTTAACAGAGCTAAGTCCCTGTTACATACCTCCCCTGTTTGTGGGAAGCTCGGGCTTACCATGGCCGAAGCCCATCCTTCCACTCTTATTCGAGATATCTCTGTGACTCGAATGAGAGTGGATGGAGACAGAGAACCCTCAGTCCCGCTGGGATTTGAGCCCTTTCTCCAGTTTATTCGTGTCTCCTCCCGAAGGTGCTTGAGATCAGCACTCTTCAGTCGCTCAAGGAGGACTTTTTCCAAGTATAGCCTTTTTACTGAGTGCGTGGTCATGAGATTTTCGTCAGGTGCTCCCGTTTGTAGGCAGACTGTATGGCGACAGTTGCAGAGCGTTTAAGAATAGCCCTTTAAGTTTTCCGCTCTTGAAGCTGTTTTTCTGCACTTTTTCCACTCAATGGAGTTGCCAGTTCAGTTTCTTTGGGATTGAGTTGCAATTCCACATCCACTTCCAGAGAATGTCCTATCTTTTCAGCTTCATCAGCTAAGGATTCTTCTGGTTTTGATTCTGCACGTATACCTTTTTTTGTTGCCTGTTGGGTGGCTGAAGGTTTAGCTAGTGCTTGTTTAGGTGGTTCAAACTTTGCAACCTTGTTTTTCAGGTGAGCGTTGTTCCCAGCCTCACTGTACCCTTGTCTTCATGGGTTTTAGTTGCTGTGGGATACTGACGCTTGGACAGGGTCAATACCTTTTTTTGTAGTACTGTAATCTCATTCGCAAGTGATCCCTGTTTCTTGAGTGCATCCTGCAATTCTCCTCTCAGGGTATTCATCTCCTCATTGTGCTTTCTCTGAGCTTGCTTCCACATCTCCATTATATTGTGAAGCACTGTGAATTTCTTTGCTCGGACCGCAGCTACTTGTCTCAGTTTCTGGACCTTCTTGTGCTCGCTCTTGTAGTGAGTCACCTGGCCTCTAAGCTTGGCCTCTAGCGATGCTTTAGTGATGGTCAGGGTAGCCTTCAGTTTCTCATGCTGCTTTGCGGAGACACACTGTGTAATCAGATATTCCTGCAGCACTTCTTTAGCAGCCTGCAGATTTTCTTCCTGCAGAGTTCGCTGCTTCTCCTCGGCATTCTGGAGGTGTGTATGCAGACCTTGCAGTTGTTTCTGCAGTCGGTGCTCTGCTTCAAACTTTTCATGTTCCAAAAGTTTATTTATTTTTTCAAGCTTATGCAGCTTTTCATTGACGTGGTCTGTCAAATCAGAATTTTCTTCTTTCAGTCTTAAATTTTCTCTTTTTGCAGTCTCTAATATTCAGGGCCTCTTTGTAGTCCTCCTTCCATCTATGCACTTCTGCTTTAAGACTCCCGGCGTGAGACTTCCATCTCTAGGTTGAGGGTCTGAAGCTCCTTCTGAGAGACTTTGAGATTCATATTAAGACTGAGGATAGTTTTTTGAGAGATATCCAGCTTCTCAGCGAGACTGTGAAGTTCCTTTCTAGAGACTTCCAGTTCTGTACGGCAACTGCTGATCTCTTGGTGTGAGGCATCCAGTGCTATGTGGAGAGTATGAACCTCCTGATGGGATCTGTCCACCTCTGTCCAGGCACTGTTGACCTCCTGGTGTGAGGCATTCAGTTCTATGCGGAGTGTGTGAACCTCATTCTGAGAGACTTCTACCTCTCTATGGCACTTGCGAACCTCTTGCTGAAAGACTGAAATCTCCTTCAGTGCCTCCTCATACTTCTGCTTCAGATTAGCAATCATTCTATCAGATTTGCACTGTCATCCATGGTGTTAATAGTAGCGTTTGCTGTATCTAGATCTGTCCTTAGATCCTCCAATTTGGACCCAGATTCAGAGTACATTGCGAGAACCGTCTTCTGTAGCTCAGCATTATCTTCCCTCTCCAGTTTCAATTGTTCCCGGAGCAGATCAGAGTCACGCCTGGCAATTTTCAGGGCATCTTCAGGGCTGGTCAAGGGATCGTCACGCATTGATTCCGGCTCCGCTTCCCTGGTATGGTTGGTTGAGGGTTTCTCACTATTAGCACCGGACAGATATTCGGTCCTCCGCGGGACGAATTCACCATTTTCTCTAGGCTGCAGGGCATCTCGGACCCCATTTTTCTCCGCGGGATCTGTGGACGTGTTTGTTCCTTCCACGGTAAGTGAAGACCCTTTTTTCTTTTTCTTCTTCCGCCTTTTTGTTTTGGCTGACTCCGTCCCATCAGGGATACTGGGGTCTCTGTCTTTATTTGAAACTTCAGCAGCTTCACTGTATCCGCCATGTTTTCCTTGCAGTTGCGTTAGGTGGCGTAAATATTCAGAGATCTGCTGCTCCCGCTCTTTCTCCCGCCAATCACTTTCGTCATCATAGAGAGCGGTCTTTTGGGTTCATATCGAGTTCAGACACCCCCACCATTCTTGGGGTGTTTTGTGGGTGTGACTCGGTTCGGGTTCCCCATAAGAAATGTCTTCCTCCTTATCAGACCGAAAGGGCCACTCTTCCGTGGGGTAGGGTTCATTACAGGAATGCCACATCTTGTCCTCCATTTTGGGGCTATCGGGTGTATTTTTCTTCCTGACCTCAGGAGGCGCTATTGCAGCTGTTGTCACTGTATTCGGTAGAACCCCAAATTGTGGTAGTCCTACAGGTGGGCAGACTTTGCTTGCAGAGTTCGTAGCTCTCACAGGCATCTCTGTAGACTTTTTCATCTTTACTTTGGTATGTTTTACAACATCAGTAGTACTGTGCACACAGTCTTTCTCATCAGTGATACTGGATGTGCACTTGCTAAGTAAAACTTCTGTACCTTCCTTGGGTACACAGCGCACTGCTTGCTGCTGCTGCATTTGCTTGGCTCGTTGAAAAAAAATAGTCCTCTGGCTGCTGCCCTTTTTCTGAGGCCACGTAGGGGTCATCCTCACCGTCCGAATAAGGCCTGAGGGGACACTGCTCCGTGTGGCCGGGCTCTTTACACCAGGAACACATTTTCTTCCCCATTCTTGCACGAGCACCTTTCTTCCCCCCCTGATATCGCGCTTAAAGTTATATAGCACGATAACTGATATAAATAAAGCAGCCTATAAGAACTGCATGGAGACGCTGCGTCTCAATACACGGCTCTTGCAGGCGATCGTGCTGTAGAAATATTATTTTTAATAATAGTGAACATGTGCAGGGAGTCTCCTGAGCTGAACCGCATTGGTTTCAGCCTTGGGGACCCCCTACATCATGAGATACAGGCCCCGTTATGGGGTGCCGGTATCCCCTGCAGAATTTAAATGTCACGTGACGCGGGAGCTTTAAAAGTTCAGGGGATACCGGCACCCCATAACGGGGCCTGTATCACATGAAGTAGGGGGTCCCCGAGGCTGAAACCAATGCGGTTCAGCTCAGGAGACCCCCTGCACATGTACACTAGTAGCAAAACACCAATACCAATAAACAATAATTCATTACTGTAGCGGACAGCCGCGATGGTCATGAAGCTGCATTCATTTAAATTGTATTAATATTGTGCGGGAGCAGGGGGTCTCCTGAGCTGAACCGCATTGATTTCTGGCTCAGGGACCCCCTGCTTCCTGAGTTACAGGCCCCGGTATGGGGCATTGGATGCCAGTGTTGCCACCATCTTTATAGAGCCCACGTCGCGTCTTGGACGCTATAAAGATGGCAGCAACACTGGCATCCGATGCCCCATACCGGGGCCTGTAACTCAGGAAGCAGGGGGTCCCTGAGCCAGAAATCAATGCGGTTCAGCTCAGGAGACCCCCTGCTCCCGCACAATATTAATAAAAATACATTAAAGCAGCTTCATTACCTTAGCGGCTATCCGCTAAGGCAATGAAGGGGTTAAGGCACAATAGCATGTTTATTGAGGACAATTGCCCCCAATAAACATTGAAATATACAACACACCCACCCCCCCTGTGCCCCCAACAACCCCTATACCCCCTAACATACATCAAATATCTTTATTTTTGGGGGATGCACAGGAATTATACTATTGGGTTGCAGTGGCCCTCGGGGGTCCCCGCTTGCCTGCAGTACCAATTCTGTGCCCCCAAAAATAATAAAAAAATACATCAATACTTTAAAATAAATACATCCCCCCGCCCCCTAACACATACACTACAGTAATGAGCAAAATTACTATTATCCACATATGGATAATAGTGCATTTGCCCATTAAAAATACATTAATCACAATAAATAAAATAAATACATTTTGCACTCACCCTTGTCCGGCACCCACGATGATGGCCATCCTCATCTTCATCACCGTCCATGCCCTCGGGTGCTGAAAAACATACACAAGAATAAAAAGAGCCAATCTAATGTCCCCTAACCCCTTAATCACCTTAGCGGTCATTAACCGCTATAGTTAACCCATTAACCATTAAAGTCATTAACCCACCCTCACCCACCCCTCACTCGGGAGGACTAAATAACCCCCCCCCACACTACCCACCCATGAGGCCTAACCACCCTCACCCACTACCCACCCGGGAGACCTACCCAGCCTCAGGGACAATAACCCCTTCTCCCACCCCCACTACCTACAATCAAAACAATACACAGCCCCACAATAAACATTATTGTATTTAATAAACAATACATAACCCACCCCCTGTGCCCTCCCCCCACCCCCATACAACATGATTTATTCTTTGACATACAGGGTTAATACCCCAGGCCCACGGAAGTCCCCGGTGGTCCTGGCGGGAGTCCGCAGGCCCCACAGTGCACCAGTACTCCAGGGTCTGGAGGCCTATTGGTGGTCCCCGCCAGGCACCGTGGGCCTCCAGGTGGTCCCCGCGGGTCACCGTGGGCCCCAAATGGGGTCTCCAGAGGTGGGCCTGCGGTTGTCTGGGGGTCCCCGGGTCAGCCCCACAGGTGTCTGAGGGTCCTCAGGTGGTTCCCATGGGGGACTGGTGCCCTCGGGGGGTCCCTACGGGTCTGCAGGGCCCCCACTACTGTTTACCCCTGAGGAAGGTCCCATTCTGTAGGACCGAAACGTTGGGTTTCTGGATGTATTTTTGCTATCACTAATTCACTTTGATTTTCAACATTTGAGTGCTGTCTCTTGTTTACCAATCCTTGGAACGGTAACGTATAACTACATTCTCTATATGGGACGTGCACCTGTGGCTTACCAGCACATATTGGAGTGCCAACTGCCTTATCTGACTATATATATATATATATATATATATATATATATATATATATATATATATACTCTGTGAGTTTGTGTCAGTGTCTGTGAGTGTGTCTGTGTGAGTGTGTGTCTGTCTGTGAGTGTGTCTGGCTGTGAGTGTGTCTGTCTGTGAGTGTGTCTGTGTCTGTGAGTGTGTCTGTGTCTGTGAGTGTGTGTCTGTGTCTGAGTGTGTGTCTGTTAGTGTGTGTGTGTGTGTGTCACCCACTCTCTCTCTGCAAAAAGGTAAGCGTTTGTCAGGCGCATTTTTAAAGGCTGATTCGCTTAGCGATGCTTAGTGAATCTCAAGTACTCGCAGCGCATTTGCCTGATCAGGCGCATTTTGCGCGGAGGGCTGAAAAAATGCCTTTAAAGGGCGATAAAGCGCTGTTATCACGGCTTAGTGAATCGCACTGGAGCCTTTATCGGACTTAAAGGGCACTTTGCGCTCTTAAAGCCACTTATCGGAGCTTAGTGAATCGGCCCCATAAAGTTCATTCGGGGGGTAAGGGGACTTCTTTCTTTGGTGGATGTCAGTTCAGCTACTTTTTTTTTTAGACTCGAAACTCCATATAGTGATTACAAAATTATTAGAAATGGGGCTGAAATACTAACTGGAAGGGGATTTAAAAAAAATCTACCACATTTCTTTATTTATTGTTGTTTAGATATAAATTGATTGTACTTTGCTTAGGGTTCTGGCATCTTTTTGCCTACTAAAACATCACTACATATTCCAAATCAATATATGTATGTACTTATTTAGATTATTAACCTTTTCACTTCCAGAATAAATGATAATACATTGCTTTGCAAAGGGCACAATAAAGAGTGGATGATTCAATTTTACATTGGGATTAAATGCTGAAACCTGAATAGAAAATATATAGAATTACTCTTGTCTGCCATTTGTCTCTTCCCCAAAAATATTTTAAAAAAACCAGAAGGAAACGCTTTGGTTTCTAAACCCACATTTGTTTTCTAGGACGGAAGTGAAAGATTATGGGACCTCTTCCTCAGTCACCCAAATGTCATTAAGCCTCTACAAATAAATCTGGACAGTAAACGACAAACGGTTTTTAGGGAAGTGAGAAGTCGCGGGAAGATGTGAACTTGTGAACAAATAGGAGTAATTTAGTGGTAATGTTAGGTAATGTCGCTGCTTTTGGAGCAGGTGAACTTGGTTCCATTCCCAATGTCAGATCCTTGTGACTTTGGGCGTCACTTTATCTGTTTACATTGTCTGCTTTATAAAAGAAAAATATGATCTGAATCTTCTATCTGTACCTGTACAAGTCCATTACAAACTGTCTGTCCTCCCAGCCTTAGAAAGTAGTTATTAGCAGCAGTGTTGGGTATACTGTGTGTGCATTACGACGCTGTCTGCTTTGTATGTGTCCCTGCTTTATTTTATGATGTGTTGCAGGTGACTTTGGAAGCGAAGAGTTATTGCAACCTGTATGTGTCCACAGATGACAAAGGTTTTTTATATATTTATTTATCAAATGTTTTACCAGGAAGTAAGACATTGAGTTACCTCTCGTTTTCAAGTATGTCCTGGGCATAGAGTTATGATGACAAATACATGGTTACAAATAAATAGTTAGATTAAGTGAACAGGGTTATACATTATATACAAGACAATGCATGCACAATTACATAGTTACATAGTTACATAGTAGATGAGGTTGAAAAAAGACGTACGTCCATCAAGTTCAACCTATGCTAAATTTAGATAACAGATACTTTATACTTTATCTATACTTATTGATCCAGAGGAAGGCAAACAAAAAATCCCAGAGTCATATCATCCAATGATATCTCAAAAGGGGAAAAATTAATTCCTTCCTGACTCCAAGAATTGGTAATCGGATTAATCCCTGGATCAACATCTTTCCCATCATACGTATTTGGTATATCCCTGTATACCTTTCCTATCTAAAAAGATGTCCAACCTTTTTTTGAACAAATCTATTGTATCTGCCATCACAGTCTCCATGGGCAATGAATTCCACATTTTAACTGCCCTTTCTGTAAAGAACCTTTTCCTTTGTTGCTGGTGAAATCTCCTTTCCTCCAACCTAAAGGGATGGCCCCGAATCCTTTGTACTGCCCGTGGGATGAATAGTTCTTTTGAAAGCTCCTTGTATTGTCCCCAAATATATTTGTATATAGTTATCATATCCCCTTTTAGACACCTCTTTTCTAATGTAAATAAATCTAATTTAGCTAGCCTCTCCTCATAAGTTAGATTGTCCATCCCCTTTATTAATTTGGTGGCTCTTCTCTGCACTCTCTCTAGTTCCATAATGTCTTTTCTTAGGATTGGTGCCCAAAATTGTACTCCATATTCAAGGTGAGGTCTTACTAATGCTTTGTAAAGGGGCATAGTTATGTTTACTTCCCTTCCATCCATTGCCCGTTTGATGCAAGATAAGATCTTGTTTGCCTTTGCAGCTACTGCATGACTTTGGGCACTATTGCTAAGCCTGCTGTCTACAAGCACTCCTAAATCCATCTCCATCAAGGATTCCCACAATTTATCACCATTTGATTTGTAATTCACGTTTTTATTCTAGCATCCCAAATGCATAACCTTACATTTATCTGTATTAAACCTCATCTGCCATTTACCTGCCCACGTTTCCAGTCTCTCCAAGCCCTTCTGAAGAGAAATGACATCCTGCTCTAATTCTATTACCTTACACAATTTAGTATCATCAGCAAAGATGGAGACTTTGCTCTCGATGCCAATCTCAAGGTCATTAATAAACAAGTTAAAAAGCAGGGGTCCCAGTACCGATCCCTGAGGTACTCCACTCACGACTTTAGCCCAACCTGAAAAAGTTCCATTTATGCCAACCCTCTGTTGTCTGTCCTTTAACCAGTTTTCAATCCAGGTGCATATATTATTACTGAGTCCAATTTTCTTTATTTTGTACACCAACCTCTTAAGTGAAACCATATCAAAAGCCTTTGCAAAATCTAAGTAGACCACATCAACTGCATTACCCTGGTCTAAATTCCTACTTACCTCCTCAAAGAAACAAATAAGGTTAGTTTGGCATGATCTATCAATCATAAATCCATGCCGACTATTACTAATAATTTTGTTTTCCATTAGGTATTCCTGAATATGGAATACACTGATAAGTGTGCTTTTCTAACAGTGTTTTAAAGACTGCCCATTTATCTTCTACATTTTTCCCTGCAAAAACATCATCCCAGTGTATTACTTGTAGATTAGACCTCCGTTTAATAGAATCTGCCTAACTAAAGTTTAAGGTCTTTGTTGAACCCAAGTAACCTGTTTTTTGATAATTTATTTCAAATGAGACCATGTTATGATCACTGTTATCCAAATGTTCCAGGACTTTAATATTTGTTATTACTTCTACATTGTTTGATATGACCACATCCGGTATTGCCCCTCTCCTGGTTGGTTCCTCAATAATTTGAGTCATATAATTATCTTTAAGCACCCCCAAAAACCTGTTTCCTTTTGTTGTAATGCTAATCTCATTGCCCCAGTCTATGTCTGGATAATTAAAATCCCCCATTATGCAAACATGACCCAGTTACATTTGCATTTGCAAAAGAATTTTAGCTTCCTCAATCTCGCAGATATTTGGTGGTTTCTCTTTAGGGGAGGGGGCATATTCCCACAAACATTTTCTTTATACTTTTACTTCCACTGCTAATTTCTATCAACAAGGTCTCTACATTTTCATCATTCCCTTCATAAACATCATCCCTTATAATAGGTTTTAGATCCGGTTTAACATATAAACATACTACACTTCCCCATCTATTTGTTCGATCCTTCCGAAAAAGGGAATAACCCTCTAAATTAACTGTCCAGTCATGAGTTTCATCCCACCATGTTTCAGTAATGCCTATGATATCATACTGCTCCCTTGCAGCTATTAATTCAAGCTCACCCATTTTAATCTGTCAGGCTTCTTGCATTATCAAGCATTGTCACGATGACACCAACTTTTATCAACACATTTATATTTCTGGGTACTTGATTGAACAGAACAAGTTGCAAAATAAATTGTGATTTATTTCCTTAATAGACAAACACACGACATCTGCAGAATACACTTAAAACAACACTCACTGAGATAAGGGAATGAAAGAAATTGTCCTTGGAACGAAAGAAATTGTCCTTTGCTTGCCAGTGCAAGAAATGCAGCCTTGGCTTTAAAAGTCCTGTGGTTATGTGGTTGTTAACCCCTTCCCTCCTGGACTGGTTGCTGTTGTACTGGAACAAAGTCTTGCATCTTTACATCATGGATTAAAATTTAGGAATCACACTGGGGACCCTTGGGAAGCCTTAGTTATAGCCCGCCCAAAGCTATCTTTAACATGTGGATCCAATCCCCTCGTGGGAACAAAATAACTCACGAATAGCCAAGTTACCCACAATTCATAAGACCGGTCAAAAGGGCTGTCCGGTGGGCAGGGCGCATGGGTCAGGTTGACGCCCATGCCACTTAGCATACCTGGGCTACACCCATTTCTTGGCACCACTAAGTCTGATTTTTGACCCGGAGGGGTCACTAGCCTGACATCTGCTGTGCATCAGTATGTCAGTTTTGTATACATTATGGGTCTGCTGGGTCTTTTCATAACTGACACTCTTTTAGACAGGAAGATGCTAATCAGCTTGAGCTCTTTGAGGCTCCATCATAAAAATAACTACCGCCCTTTGAGGCTTGGTCATAAAAATACCGAAGCTCATTCACCCATATCACAGCTGGATGTCCAAGTAATTCCTGCTTGGACTTACAAAAAAAATACCTCCTGCCTTACATTTAAGATCTTTTATCATGTGTTGGTTAGAGGGTATGGCAAGCAATGCATCTTGTCTTTTACCCTCACAGACAGGGAATGGCCTGCACATGGGGAATAAAAATGGCGGGAACAGGGCAACAACAGTAATGCATAGCAAATCAGGTATTAACCCTTTCCTCCCCGTCACCAGCATGCATTTAAGTTTTTTTTCAGCCTGTACTATTATCTTATCTGCTCCTTCCTTTCTGCGCCCACTTGGTTTAGTCTTTAGAAGTTTTCTAGTATTATCTGTATTTACTATGGGTGTCTCACTGCTTGTCAAACTCGCACTTGCCCCATTCTACCTCCATACCACCTTGTATCCTCATCTATTCCATTTAGTTCATTATCTGTTTCATTCCCCTCCCCCCTCCATCCTAGTTTAAAATCTCCTCCAACCTTTTTAGCTTTCTCTCCCCTAGCACAGAAGATCCCTCTTCATTGAGGTGCAATCCGTCCCTAGAATATACATGGCACCTCTCAGAAAAGGAGTCCCAGTGCTCTAAAAACCCAAACCCCTCCTTCCTGCACCACTTTCTTAGCCATGCATTAACCTCCCTGATCTCTGACTGTGTCCCTGCGGTAGCGCATGGCACTGGTAGTATTTCAGAAAATACTACCTTGGAGGTCCTTGCCTTAAGCTTTTGGCCTAGATCCCTGTAATCATTTTTTAGGACCCTCCATCTTTCTCTAACTTTGTCATTGGTGCCAACATGTACCAAGACCGCCGGGTCAATCCTAGCCCCCCCCAACAATCTGTCTACCCGATCCGCAATGTGCCGAACCCGAGCACACGGGAGACAACAAACTGTTCAGTTCATGCTGTCACAGCAACAGATTGCCCTATCTACCTTTCTAATAATGGAGTCCCCTACCACCACAATCTTTCTTTGTATCTGAGCATCCTGAGTCCCCACTGTGCTGGAGGAACTATTCCCCTGGCTGCTAGAGGAATTAGTCTCCCCCAGCCTTGCCATTTCTGCCCCGACATTCCTAATATCTTCACTCAACATGGCAAATCTATTGGGATGGGTCAGCTCAGAAACGACCTGCCTCTCCCTATTGCCCCTGCTTCCCCTTCTGTCACACAGCTACCTACCTGCTCCTCACTAACAGCAACCAAGCTACCTACCTCCTCCTCACTAACAGCACCACCATCTGCACCACTAGTCGAAGCAAGGGCCTGCTCAGTGAGCTCTAACCCCCTTTCAAGATTGCCAATGTCCCTCAATATTGCAAGATGCCTCTTCAGATCAGCAATCTCTGACTCTACAGAGACCACCCGCTCACACTTCCCACAGCGGTATGCTCCTTGGAACACCTGCTCCAAGTGCACATACATGTGGCAAGATGTGCAGTGAGTGGCATTTTCAAACCTGCTCATTCTAGCAACTATGAAGTTTATAAGTACTAACAGTAAACTGTACTTCAATATACTATACCTTGTTTAACCGCTTCCTTGATCAAACTGCTTCTGTTTCTAACAGAACACACTTTAAACAACCAGCACTTCAAATCAACCACAAAGATCAGTCAGTATACGCAAGCTCAGGATTCGTTAGAAGCCTCTGTTTAAATAGGGATAATATAGGGATAATATATATTATAGGTTTGTGGTTGGATGCAGACTTTTTCTTTTAATGGAATAAAAAGGTGCAACATATATGTCCCAGTGAAATTTACCTCAGCTATCATCAATAATTTTCTACGTTCTTCCTGACATCTAACATCATACAAATTAGAGTTTTCAATCTGGATTATTTGCAACAATATGAATTGTCAAATTATGAAGATTTAGATAGACCAGAATCAGAACACATTACTGAGCGTGATGCAGTCTGACATTTGAAGATTGCAAATATCTGTCTTAATGTTATTACTTGGTGTCATAAAATATTAATTCTGCATATTACATATCACATTATTTATGAAGCAGTTTTAATACCTTTTGTTTGCCAAAGTAACAGTAGAAAGGGTAATAGGAGACCGTGGAACACACCTTTGTTTCTCCCTGTAAATTTTTAATAACACCTCCAGCTAGCCATTTGGTGAAGCTCAGCTCCTGCCTGAGAGTGGAAATGCACAGCTATCTCTGGGAAGTCTAAACCTTTCAAGAGATCATTTTGGTTTGTGTTCATCCACACCACTGCTGATTAAATTACCTATCAAGTGAGCACAGCTATCAGGATTCAAGCTCTTGTGAGCAAGCTGAACTCCACCTGATTGATCTGCTCATTTGATAAAACAACTGAGTGAATAGCCTTTTATATAATTCTTGCAAATACAAATTTCACTTGTGAGCACATTCAAGTGTCTCAGACAGGTCTGCAACCCCGATTTTCCTCACTATCTGTTGGCATACAATGCTTACACTGCAGCCAAGGATTCTGGGAAATGACATGTAAATGAGCACACAATGTCACCCTTTTTTATTTTTATTATTGTTAAAGGCAATAAGTACTGCACTAGCTGTAGTAGTCTTGTAGAAACACAACCCAGTCTTGAGCGCCAGCACTGACGTTATCACTCAGTGCTTGATCCGGTGGGGAGACATTGTTGCAGTATTAGACGGGTTCGCGGCCCTCCGACTTGCCACTTTTTAGGGAGGCATACGGATAGAGATGGGTATTAAGAACAGTTCTGATCTGCTATTACTTTGCTATAGTTCAGACCTTTTTATACGAGGTGCATGCTCCTACTACAGCTAGTGCAGTACTGACTTACCGGCACATCATCAGGTTAGAGGTATACATAGCCTAGTCTTAGCAGGTATTATTTATATTGCTCTGGGTTTCCCATTACTAGACCAAATGTACCTGTTAACCCCTCCCCACCCACTCCTATTTCCCTCTGCTCTCCAAAAGAGATTATACATTGAGTGCATTAGACTAAGGATAGCTCTGACTACCTGACGCTGGTATAGCCTCATTATAGCATCCAAAAGTGTATTTAACAGATTACTTTTTTGATCCAATTATCTACATTGGACTCTGCACTAACCAACCTTAACATTTTACCTCTGTCTAGGGAGGCTATTCATACTTACTCCAAGCCTACGGTGATCACAGTATCACTTACCTGGGCAGAATAACCCCCAAGCAGGGGATCATTGATGGAGACATTGGGGTGTTTTTGAAGGGTGTGATTATTCATTATTTACACCTCTCCAAATGGATCCTCTTTTTATATTTTTTTTTATTGCATGAGGTTTTTTTAAAATGATTGTTTGTTTTATTAATTGTTGTGTGTTTGTGTCACAAAGGTGGTTGGTGTTAACCCCACCACCACTAGTACTATTTATTGTATATTTCTGTGCTCAAAGCACCTAATAAAATTATGTTTTTTAACCACTTATTACCTGGACACACAGATGTGCTATGATTATCCTCTATGGATCTACCCTTTTTTAGCTACCATATATCACATCCTTTCAACATTTATACAACACTCTCTCTAAATCAGGATTGTTAATGTGTCAGTCACATTAGTTGTACAGTACCATTACTTGGGGTCTGAGTGCAGATTACGCGGAAGTCCTTTTTCTCATTGTGTTTTTGCTCTATCCAGTCACTTCCTTCTGCACCCCACCCACTAAACAATATTATCACAATGAGTTCTGGTTGTTGTAGGAATGATCCATTCTCCCTTACGCTCATTTATTGGTATCGTGTCACATAATAAAAAAGCTAAAGCGGCACAGATCAACTCCCTCACAAAAGAGCTACCCAATTTAGAAACACAACATAAACTAGCCCAGAATAACAAATCCAGGAATACAATAATAACAGTTAGAGGGGAATTGAACCTGCTACTCAACGAACGAACGGAGAGGTCTTCACGAAGATCGAGGGAAACATTTTACGCAAAAGACAATAACGCAGACAGTTTTTTGGCTAGGACCTAAACAAAATTAAACAATTCAACAATATCTCTATGATCAAAGTTAAAGATGGCAAAATGAAAGCAGACCCAGACAAAAAATGTAAAAGATTTGAGGAATACTATACAGAATTGAACAATCTCCCCAAATTACAAAATAAGAAGGGATCTAATCTCCAAGAAATTCACATTTATCTGCTAAAAAGGAACCTCCTGAGACTTCGCAAGAAATCTAGACTAGCTCTAGACCAACCTATCACTGAGGAAGAATTGATACAGGCTATCAATGAGTCTAAACATAACAAATCTCCCATCTTACTATAAAACATTCTCGGCCATCCTGACTCCCAGCTTTGTGAGACTGTTCAATGAATTTATAAAGGGAGGTACATTCCCAAACTCCATAACTATGGCAAGCATAGTTGTGATCCCTAAAGAGGGTAAGGACCAATCAGAGTGCAAGAGCTATCGCCCAATCCCCCTCTTAAACTCAGACATTAAACATTATGCAAAAGTTCTAGCCAAAAGACTGAATATATACCTGCCCGACATGATTCTGATTCACCCAGGCCTGGTGGGATTTATCCAAGGCCGTCAAGCTCTTGATAACTCTAGACGAATAATTAATTTGACAAACGTAGCACACAACAAAAAGCCCCAGCTGTGATTCTAAGCCTTGATGCCGAAAAAGCTTTTTTTTTATAACTCAAATGTTATTGTTTATTTTTTATTTCTTAACATATTCCAACAACACATTTCCTGGTACATTCCAATTTAACCCTTCCATTTCATATAAACATTGTAAACGACAAGACATAGAAGAAATAGACAGACTGACAGATACATGTACACACTATAGAAGGGAAAGGAGGGTGGGAAGAGAGGGTATGTGGGCGGGTGAAGGCGAGTTGTCTACGAGCGCTCCTGTGGCCGATATCTCCTTAATCAACGTGTTTCTGCCTCTCCTGTAGCTTCACCCTATTTTGCTTGGTTGCTGACCCTACGTGTCTTACTGCTGAACCATCTGATCAGTTGTCATAGGAGAACGCATGTTTATTAAAGCAGAGCGGTGGCCTCATTCACTCCCGGGATATCTGTCTGCGCCAACCATGGCGTCCAGACTTTTAGAAATGTAGCACCAGTGTCGTTAACTAAACTCGGTAACTTCTCCATCTGGCAAACAAACCAAATTCTGTTTCTAATTTTGGTGATGAATGGAATCTCTGACTGTTTCCATAATGCTGCCAGCTCGCAACTCATTGGTGTTGCAAAATGCGCAATTAGTTTATGTTCCACTTTAGCTAGTCCTGGTGTCTGTCTATTCAGGAGGAATAGCCAGGGATCTAGGGGAATAGTGAGGTCAAAATTACTCTGTAGCCAATCTCTAATGTGTTCCCATAACGGAGCTACCCGAGGGCAGGCCCACAGTATACGTAGCAAGTCTGCAGGCTCCCCACATTGCTTAGGACACAATGGGGGGTAACCCGTGACGAATTTTAAGAGTTTTTTTTTTTTAACCTTTTCTTTATTTGATTTTTCTTTAAGAAAAGTGGGGGTATCAATTGCATCCCACAGAAAGAAGGCCAAGGTAAAACTAATAACGGATCTGACAAATAAAATTATAAAGCTGGAACAGCAGCATAAATCCAACCCCTCGAAAAAAATTACAAAACCTTGACCGCAGCCAGACATGAACTAAAACAGTCCCAAATGGAAGATGTAGAAAAAGCCCTCACATGGACTGGCCAGAAATACTATGACAAGGGCAACAAGGCCGACAGACTTTTGGCTAGCAAACTAAGAGGTATACAGAAACGCTCCCAGATCACTGCGATAAAGAACAGATCGGGGGAAATAATCTATAATGAGCAGAAAATAGCGGAAGAATTTACCGCATTCTATACTAAACTCTATAACCTCAGGGTTCAGGGAGGGAAGGCGGGGATACCCACCTCTGAACCCGTTAGTAATTACCTATTGGACTGCCTCCTGCCCACATTGACAGAGGAGGAAAACCTGACGCTTAATGCAAAGATCACCCAAAAAGAGCTGGCGGACACAATAAAAACATTAAAAATCTCGAAAGCTCCTGGCCCCGATGGCTTCTCCAATGTCTATTATAAAAGGTTCTCCCCGATCCTATCTAAACACCTGCTTAGCCTATTTAACTCATTCATGGAGGGCAACCCAATCCCCCCCATCAATGACGCAGGCCAACCTAGCCATAATCCACAAAGAGGGTAGGGATCCACTGCTCTGTGGGAGTTATCGACCAATCTCTCTACTAAACAACGATCTCAAGCTTTACAGCAAAATCCTGGCAAATAGATTGAATCCGATCTTACCGAGACTCATCCACAATGACCATGTGGGGTTTGTCTCAGGCAGACAAGCCTCAGATAACACCCGCAAAATTATAAATATCGTTGATCACGCCCACCTCACAGCTACCAAAGCGGTTCTGTTAAGCTTAGATGCAGAGAAGGCGTTTGACAAATCGATTGGCTATTTCTTGACAAAACAATGCAGAAATTCGGCTTCAAAGATACGTATCTAGAGGGGGTCCGAGTGCTATACCGCAGCCCATCTGCGGTGGTGAAACTCCCGGGCGGATCCGCCAAGAAATTCAACATAACAAATGGAACGAGACAAGGATGCCCCCTATCTCCCCTCCTGTTCGCTCTAACAATCGAACCTATGGCGTCTAAAATACGAGACAACATAAATATACAGGGAGTACCAATTGGCGGAAAAAATTATAAAGTCTCGTTATTCGCAGATGATATTATTCTAACGTTAACGCAACCCCAGATCTCTCTTCCCAATCTCCACAAGGAATTAATGGAATTTGGTAAAATATCAGGATATAAAATTAATAGTGATAAATCGGAAGCCCTCAACCTAAATTTGTCAGAGCCCAAGATGCGGACATTGAAACAAAACTTTAACTATAAGTGGAGCCCTTCATACATCAAATACCTGGGAGTACATGTATCAAGGAATTACAGCTCACTTTACCAAAATAACTATCCAAACCTCTTTAAGAAAATTAAAAAAAGACCTGGATAAATGGGAAAGCTACCAGATCTTATGGATCGGGAGGATGATCTCAGTAAAAATGAATATACTCCCCAGATTATTACACTTTTTCCAGACACTCCCGATCCATATCCCTGGCTCTGAACTAAAGACTATCCAAAATAAAAAATTTCAATTTATCTGGCGAGGGAAAAGACCGAGGGTATCTAGGTCGGTTCTTATGGCGCCCAGGACAAAAGGAGGATTGGGTGTCCCAGACATTGCTAAATATTATCAAGCAGCCCAACTAAGACAGGCGGTCATGTGGAACTCGGACCCAGACCAGCTCTGTTGGCTAGCAATTGAATCTCACTACTCCAGAACGCCTTCTCTGCAAGCTTATCTTTGGTGCGGTGACAGGGGAACTGATATGACGCCCAAATTCGAACTGGGAGCGATGAGACACACATGGGAAATATGGGCGAAAGACAAAACTAAATTCCAGCTCTCCTCCCTCAGTTCACAATTAACCCCACTATTCAACAATCCTAAGTTCCCCCCAGGATGCGAAACTAAACAATTCGACACATTTAAATCATTAGGGATCAGGGTGGTCGCAGATCTGCTGAGCGATGGACAGTTCCTGAGTCTCCAAGAATTACGCACCAAATTGAAGGTACCTCACCTAGATACATTCAAATTTCTCCAAATTAGACACTTCCTACAAAAAATGTCCCCAACGTTGAAATTTCCCCCTCCCACAAAATTTGAGAAACGGTGCCAAGAAGGAGCACATCAAAAAGGTCTAATAACGCAAATATATGCTGGCATGGAGAACCCAGCAAAGCCAACTGCACATGACTATATGCTCAAGTGGGCAGCGGAATTGAACATAGTTATAGACCAGGAGGACTGGGAAGACATATGGGACGCAGCCTCAGGAACATCCATATGTACCACGGTGAAGGAGAATATTTACAAAATAATGTATCACTGGTATCTTACCCCAGTGAGACTAAAGCAAATCTACCCTCTGGCATCGGACCTATGCTGGAGAGGCTGTGGACATAGAGGGGACATGGCCCATATCTGGTGGCTATGTCCGGAGATCCAAAAATACTGGCTTATAATACAAAAATTAATAAAAGAGAACACAGGTCTCACAATTCCTATGGAGCCACTGACCTTCATTCTGGGCAGACCGATAGAGGAGCTCGATCGCCCAGTATGGAAATTAATCTCCTTTATTTTGACAGCAGCAAGATGCTCGGTAGCATACTCTTGGAAGAAGACAGCGCCCCCCACAAAACAACAGGTGAAAAATAGACTTAACGAAGTAATGAGAATGGAGAAACTAACGGCTTTCCTAAAACGATCAACTGAAGGGTTCTATAAAGTCTGGGAACCCTGGATAAACCAATAGTTCAAATCAGAATAAAACTCCTTGAACCATAAAAACGACAAATGTGGTCGTAGGGGAGATCAGAAGAAGCGCGGCCAGACGAGGGGAGGGATGAACCCCCCCCCCTTCACCCTCCCTCCCTATCTTCCCCCCCTCTTTTTCATCATACTTTTTCTCTCTTTCTCCACACCTCACAGACCATAAAGTGGCCCTGAGTGTGCCCCCCCCTAAGTGAACAAGGAAAACCTATATGTATTAGGCCAGAAATGTAAAGTAACGCAATGTATGCGAAAATAACTATGCCTAATAAAAAACGTTTGGAAAAAAAGAAAAGTGGGGGATGGGATACAGAACAAAAAAAGGGTCACGTGTTACTTTTAGATTACATACATTTGCATACATACATAACACATTTAGTGGGGTACACATTAATGACATCACTGTCCAGACAGTGTATAAAATAACAAGTACCAAAAAAAATCAACTAATAAGAGGGGAAAAGAAAAATAAGAAGAAAAAATGTCATTGCTTTTAGAATATTTCCCACGTGCTGGTATATCGTAAGAACATATTAGCAATCAGACATTTGTGGGATCTGGAATATCCTCTGGGCCGCCGTGAAGTTTAATGCAGAAGCGGATCACATTGCACTGAGATTACCTCAAGAGCTATACTTTTTTAATTTGTGAGTTTTTACAACTCTCCTATCTTGTGTTTTTCAAATTTGGACAGTTCCCCTAGTAAGATATCTATTTCCTGTATAAATTCTCCATGGTTCCCATACTTTTAAGAATTTCTGAACTGTGTCATTTTGTGTCCCCGTCGGTTTTTCCATAAGACAGACCCTCCATAATCTCGCTTTTTTTTTTTTCCAACTTTCATTTTTTATTTGTGGATATCAGGTATACAGAGACACACCTCCCATAGGCGTACATTACAGATAGTCCACTTTTAACAACCGTCAACAATGACAGCATCAGACGAACGACATAAAGGGAAGCAGGACAAGATATACTGGACTCACTGGACTGGTGGGAGGGCACAGAGGGTAAGAGGGGGAGGAGGGGGGGGTGCTCTTGCCGGATTCTGGAGAAGGGTTCCTGCGATCCGATGCGACTGCTTCTTGGCGCTGCTGACCTTACTGCTTACTGTAACTGCTGGATGACTCTACCTAGTGTAACCCTACGTCAATGTCCTGTCTGTCCCATCCAAGGAGAACGCATTTGTGATTATTAATGCAAAATTGTAGCGGCTTCCAGCCCTGGGATGTTGGGTTGGTCTAGCCACGGGCTCCAGACTTTTAGAAATTTGGTGCCAGAGTCGTTGACCCAACTCGTCAACTGTTCCATCTGGCAAACTTGCCAAATTCGGTTCCTAATTTTGGGGATAGTTGGAATCTCATTCTGCTTCCACAGTGCTGCGATCTCACACCGGGTGGCGGTCGCGAAGTGCATGACCAGTTTATGTGTCGTTCTAGACATTTCCAATCTCGCTTTTACTGCATCTAGGGCTGGATGTTGTTCCTGTTTCCAGGACTTAGCTATTTCACATCTGGCGGCTGTATATGTCAGTAACTTATTTTCGTTTCTTTCCTTATTTTCAATTGGCCTACATAACAGCGCCGCCCAGGGGTTGAAGGGGAAGACAAACCCAAGAATTGCCTGTGCCATATCATGTGTGGCCTTCCATAGCTTTGTAACCTTTGGACACGTCCACCACATATTTACAAAGGAACCCTGCTGACCACATCCTCTTGTGCAAAGTGGAGACATGTTTCTGAAAAATGTGGACAATCTTAGTGGGGTGTAATAGCATTTGTGGAGCATTTTATATGTGTTTTCTTTAATTGTAACACAAGTGGAACTCCTTGCAATCCCATCAAATATATTTTCCCACTCCTCATGATCTAATTGTCCTCCCAACGTCTCTTCCCACTTTATCATAAATTTGGGTTTTATCTCAGTATCTATTTTAACTGCCGCTAATATGTTGTAAACTTTTGAGATCAGACCTTTCTTGTCCTCCCCCGAGAGGCACATATCCTCAAATACTGTATAGTCACTATATGGACCTTTGCTTCTTATATGGTCCCTCAGTTGAAGATACCTAAAGAAGGCTGATTTATGTAGCCCATTTTCTCTCATTACTGTCTCAAACCCTTTAATTTCTTTGTTTGCCCATAGATCTTTTACTCTTGTGACTCCTACCTTGCTCCATTCTTTAAACGCTGTTGGTTCCATGCCCGGTATAACGCTAGGGTTCTCAAATAATGGTGTCATCTGAGATTTTAGGTTGGTCAACCCATGTTTAAATTTCAATGAGTCCCACATTTTTAGTGAATGTGTGATAGATCCCAGAGGCACTGTCAGCTCAGGTCTTTCTGTCTTTGTTAACCATAATATCATATCCACAGTTGACCTTGAAAGGCATACCTTCAAAGCATAGCAACCCTCAGCTCCTAATCCAGGGCTGATTTCTCCCCCCCCCGTGCCCGAGATCCCCCGCACCCTAACCCTAACTTTCAAAGCATAGCAACCCTCAGCTCCTAACCCAGGGCTGATTTCTCACCCCCCCTCCCTCCCCCGTGCCCGAGATCCCCCGCACCCTATCCCTAACCTTAAAAGCATAGCAACCCTCAACTCCTAATCCAGGGCTGATTTCTACCCCCCCCCACCCCCACCCCCGTGCCCGAGATCCCCCGCACCCTATCCCTATCCCTAACCTTCAAAGCATAGCAACCCTCAGCTCCTAATCCAGGGCTGATTTCTCCCCCCCCCACCCCCGTGCCCGAGATCCCCGCACCCTATCCCATCCCTAACCCTAACCCATGCCCGAGATCCCCAGCACCCTAACCCTAACCTTCAAAGCATAGCAACCCTCAACTCCTAATCCAGGGCTGATTTCTCATCCCCCCCCGTGCCCGAGATCCCCCGCACCCCATCCCTAACCCTAACCTTCAAAGCATAGCAACCCTCAGCTCCTAATCCAGGGCTGATTTCTCCCCCCCCCCCCCCCCCGTGCCCGAGATCCCACGCACCCTATCCCAGCATAAACAGGCCAAATAAAGTAAAAGAAAACAATAAAAAACTGGGGCTGCTGCCTGTTCGCCGCGGGGGAAACTAGTTGCACAGCCGGACAGGGAGAGGGGCACTGCCGCGTGGGCGGAGAGTGAGGTGGCACCTCTATCGCTGCAGGCCCTGTTCCCTCCTTTCCTCCTTCCGGGACATAGCAAATACCCTTAATGGAGAGTGACGGCGGCGTGTGAGAGCCGCGAGGGAACGGGGGGGGGGGGGGGTGACGCGATCCGTCCTCCGCTGCAAGGAGCAGGGGCAGAGGGACCTGCGGCCGGACGGCGAAGTAAGGAGGGGCAGCGCCGAGATCAGCGTGTGCCCTGATTCCTTACAGTACCCCCCCTCGAGGATCGGCCTCAGGATGACCCATCCAAGGTTTATGCGGGAACTTGAGGTGGAAGCGTCTGAGCAATGTTGGAGCGTGGATCTGATCCAGTGGAATCCAGGATCGCTCCTCCGGACCGTATCCTTTCCAATGCACCAGGAATTGTAGATGGTCCCTGGAGGTCCGGGAGTCCAGGATGGCTTGGACCTCGAACTCTGGCTGTCCCTGTATGGAAATAGGTTTGGGCCTATGGTTGTTAGCCGGAAAGCGGGTACTCTGAATGCAGGGCTTCAAAAGAGACACATGAAATTCTGTGGGAATCTTCATGGTGGGGGGCAGTCGGAGACGGTATGCCATTGGGTTTATACGCTTGAGAATTTCGAAAGGTCCCAGGAACTTGGGAGCCAATTTCGGGGTAGGGGTCTGGAGGTGAATGTTCTTGGCTGAGAGCCACACCCTATCCCCTGGTTTGTATTCGGGTGCCTTCTGACAATGCCGATCAGCTTGGAGTTTGTATCTCTGGGAGGCACCAATGAGGGCTGCCTGGATTTTCCTCCAAGAGTTCTGTAAAGAGGTAACTCGAGTGCCGGCTGCTGGAACCCCTGAAGGAATGTTGGACCTGGGGAGATGACCAGGATGAAAGCCATAATTCTCTAAAAATGGGGATTCCTGGGTAGATTCGTTCCTTTGTGAATTGATCGTGAATTCAGCCCAGGGTAGTAACTCGGACCAGTCGTCAAGTGTTTCGGACACAAAGCATCTTAGATACTGCTCCAAATTCTGGTTCATCCTCTCGGTCTGCCAGTTGGTTTGAGGGTGGTATCCGGATGAGAACGAGAGGGAGATGCCGAGTCTCTTGGAGAAAGCCCGCCAAAATTTGGAGATGAATTGTGAGCCCCTGTCGGATACTATGGACGTAGGAATGCCATGAAGTCTGAACACCTCCTTGGAGAAGACATCGGCCAGAATGGACGAAGACGGAAGGAGAATGAAGTGTGCCTGTTTAGTTTGGTCCACAAGAAGCGTTGTCGCCCTACAGTGTAAAGGAAAACAGAACAATTTGTTACAGTAGGCCCCAAATTTTGTCTCCAATAAATTTAATACTGACTAACCTCAAAACTACAGCACGTATTCCCCCGTATAACCTCTTATATTGTAAGCTCTTCGGGGCAGGGATTTCCTTTCATATTGTCTGATTTTGCTGCACTTATTGCTTATTTGCTGCACTTATTGTATTATTAAAATTCCCTGTACTGTATTCTTTGTGAAGCACTGAGTACACTTTTGGCGCTATATAAATAAAGACATACAATACAATATGCAATGCAGTGGGTGTGTGACTGAGATATTTCCATAAGCAGTATGCAAAGCAGACCAAGCCTAGCAAAAGGTGAAGACTATGCCACCTCATACGGTACTGTACTGTACAGTATACAGTCGAAATTACAAGTGATTTTAAGAATGTAAAAATTGATAAAATTTTAAAAACAGGCACACAGTACAAGACGTTATTAGAGTAATAGAGGACAATTTTTTCTCTCTCAAATAATTGCTAGGAAAAAGGTACTGTAAAAGACACTAATGCGTTTTACCAGTAATAGTGTAATTATAGTACATACTGTACAGTAAAGAAAACAAAAATACTTACTCAGTAGTGACTGTGGGGGTCCGCTTTACACTTTTGGCCTTACCATGGGCATGATAACTGACAGTGCTTGTTGCTAAAATGAGGCCCGAAGCAACTAACCAGCGTTGGATCTGTAAAATTCGGTGTCCTTTTTGGTACATATCCTGTATTCTCAGGCTGAGATCCTTTGAAATCCTTTTCTTCGGCATCGCTGCTTTTAGACAAAAAATCAAACACAAAGGAATATATATTCAATGTGTATTCAATGTGCATTCAATCAACAAAATGGATGGTGTATTTATACTTTAATGGGACTCCGCCTCGCTCGACAGGTTTAGTACACAGTACACCCACTTTTAGCATCTGCAGCTCGTGTCCATGCCCACGAAAAATGTCAAATAGGGACACAGTGTATAAAAGGTGACACAAATTGCATAGCCTCCCACATGCTGATCTCTATCTGAACTTGCTCCTGTCCAGATACTGCATTGTGCATTATTCCATCTGCTTCCATGGATCTACCCCGATTCTACGGACGCAGGAACCTGCTTGCTTCTGCCATGCTAACCACAAGAAAGCAAAAGGCGGAAGCTGTTTCTAAGCCAAAGGAGAATAAAGAAAACGTTCCGAAGACTCCAAAGGCTAAGAACCCTGGGCCTTATTATGTCAAGAAGAATTTCGCTGCCATACACACAAAGCAAAACAAATGGAAGCCAGTGGAGGACCCTTTGTCCACCGATGCTCTGCTGGGACCCCCCCCCATCTCACTTGCTCCTGCACCCATCCACGAAGCTGCTCTCCTGGGACCCCCCCATCTCACCTGCTCAAGCACCCATCCATGACGCTGCTCTCCTGGGACCCCCCATTTCACCTGCTCCTGCACCCATCCACGACGCTGCTCTCCTGGGACCCCCCATCTCACTTGCTCCTGCACCCATCCACGACGCTGCTCTCCTGGGACCCCCATCTCACCTGCTCCTGCACCCATCCACGACGCTGCTCTCCTGGGAACCCCCATCTCACCTGCTCCTGCACCCATCCACGCAGATGTCAACAGCACTCCTCACACCAGATCCAGCTCATTCACCCGCATGCTGAATGGTTTAAGTTGTGTCAAAATTCCTGACAACTCTGCGGTGCAAAAGATTGATCTTCTTTTGGAGACCATGTTGAATATGGATAGGCGTATGGAGAAGACGGAGAGGAACATCAAGGGGATCTATTCTTTGCTTGGAGTTCCTGCCCCTGTATGTCTGACGCAGGGGCAGAAGGGTTGCCTGGATGTGACCTTCACGTTTCTAGCACCAAGCACACCATGGGTCCCCCCACGCTCACTCCCTCCATCTGCAGAATACATGTACCTGTGTGCCCTTGATTAGGATGAGATGACAACCCCAGTAAGGCCACGACAGGAGATGACAACCCCGTTAAGGCCACGACAGGAGGAAAGCATCCTCCCAGACCACCTACCCTCGCTCGCTGCCAGAAGCACACCCGCTCCAGCACCCAAGATTGTAACGCTCCAAGACATCATCTTGAGCGAACTGCTCCAGCAAGTCCGGGAGAAATACAAGATCAGAAGTGCTGGTCTAGCCCAAAAATATGCCCTGTCCATCTTTAAACACAACGTCAGTTTTGAGATGTACATCGGGTGGACCCACAATGTAAATTATGAAGGGAATAAAAGCAAGAATGGTCTGCTGGCAAATTTAAGGAAAACAATTGTGGAGGAAGTGCAGCGTTATTTTAATGTTAACGATCATGTTATGAGAACTTTGAAAGACACCATCAATGGCCTTTTGAGGCATATAAGAGCTTGTCCCTGGAAGGCCAGCCCATTTGGGAACGACTTTGCTGTTTTATGTACTGTAGTTCAAAAGTTATAGAAAAATGTTTTTACTCCCCAAAAAAAAAAAGTTGATTGTTTAATGTTTTTAATGCTTGGTACTGTATAATCATTTATTTCTATTTCTGTTTTGCATGTGCATGTCTGGAGCTGGGTGAAGATAAAGTGCAGGAAATCCCCCCCCCCTCCCCATCCCCCAATAATGGCAGGTAAGACACAGTGCTCCAATCCCTAACTTGTTATAGTTATACTGTATACAGTATAGAGTTACAGTATACTGTAGTTATACAGTTATACTGTACAGTATATATTTTGACAGTAGTTACTGTATAGTTGTAACGCGTAGCTCACCACAAACGAGGCGCGACCCCGGGGCTGAGGTAGGGATTGGTAGAGGACCCCGACCACAACCGCGAGGGCGCGTCTAGAGTGTAGGATAATCTTGCAAGCCGGGCCAGGGTTATAGAAGACAGCATAAACGTGGTACTTGTCGGGTCTAGGAGTGGAGAGTAGCAGATCGTTGGGGTACATAGTCGGAGTAAGGATTGGAGAAAGCAGAGTCGTCGTAGAGCCAAAGCCAGGGTCAGTGCAGGAGAGAGCACAGTCGTCATAATCCAATGCCAGGGTCAGTGCAGGAGAGTATCACAAAGTCCAAGGTACTAGGCAGGGTCAGGCAGCAAGTAAGAGGCAGACAGGCTAGGAGTGATGAGGTTCAGCGTCACAAACAGAAGTTATGCTCGGCGAGGATGACAGTTCAGACAGCATATTTAAATGACCTCGCACCAATGGGAGGCATCCAGGAAGCAGAACCGCCCTCTTTGATAGGCTGCTGGATCGCACAGGTGCGTCCTATTACACAGCCGATGTAGACCGAGGTGGAGTTCCAGAGAGTGCGCGCAGAAGTGTGCGCCATGACACCCGCATCAGTACGGGGGCGGAGACCAGAGGTGGGGCCCGTGGAGATAGAGGAGGAGCGCGGGGTAGTGTTGCGCCATGTAGCTCTGTCAAGACAGGGGCGGGGACAAGAGGCAGGGACCGTAGACCACCAGGGAGACCGCGCATCGCACATGCATCACGCGTCAATGCCAGAGGCAAGAGAGTGTATCCTGGACACAGGAATAGCGGAGACGGACGGACCCCCGCGCACTGCCCACGTGCCGCGCATGAGCATCACCGTTAGGCTGCCGTTCTTGAGTGCCACAGGAACCAGACGAGCGGGTAAGGTTTAGGGGACAGAACCGCCAGAATGGCGAATCCTCACTATAGTCCAATATAGTGATATACGCAATGCCTTAAATGCACTTTACTGCACTCATTTTTTCTTTCCTTTTCAGAGCTGCAGCAGTACAGGAAAGGGGGGGGGGGCATGTGTAAAAGTATTGTACTGTGTGTATACTGTAGCAACAGTCAGTAATTTACACAACCCCCCCCTCTCTCAATGACAACAGAACTACATAATGCAATGCAGCCATTACGAAGAAGATAAAGTCAAGAAGAAGAGGCGACCTACTGTAAGTTTGTATTATTCATTTGTCCATGATTATCCTGTACAAATAATTGTTTCTTCATTAAATTAATGAGAATCATTGAAAAACCGCACCCCCAAAGAAAAATTACAGTAATATACTGTACAGTACAGTATACATTACAGTACAATTACAGTACATAAAAAGGAAGTGATTGTGAGAATGCCAAAGATTGTTAACTTATCAAAAAGACTGTTCACATAATGGTTGGTTAAAATCAGTCCTTCAGGAAGGTTATGTAGAAAAAAGTTGAATGTTTCTTTTTTAATTTCCCCTCCCCAACTTGAAAATTCACATACACGCATGCGCATAAATGTGATGACACGCATATGCGTTTCAACAAGGTTCCAATGAGACATAAACGCATGCGCATAAAATAAAAACAGTTTGAAAAGAAGAATAAGCCTAGCTAAAGTTGAAAGTATTGAATAATTAATAATAAATATAGAATAAAAGATCTACATTTTTATTTTTGGGGTTTCTTAGAATTTAATTAAACATGCAAGTGTATTATAATTATATTTCAAAAAGCAATGTCAAACAGTAGTGATGATTACGGTACAATGTAAAAAAGTATAGAATATGAAAACAGCAGCATACTGTATATGGTTTTCTATAAAGCTCAAAATTATTCTATCCTAATCAAAAACTATTGCACTGTCACTACATTTTTGCCTACTTGGATTTTTAAATCAGATCCGCAATGCGAAAGCATTGTTTAAAATAAGAGATATTAGAGGTCCATCCTTTTTTTCCTTCCATCCCTCATTTTGCCTTTTTCCGCTTGATGTCAAAGTTTCTTTTTTGGGGGAAAAAATGATGCTATTATTTCCGGTATTGCGCATGCGTCAAGTCGTTGCAGCAATTCAAACTATATCGTACAGTACATGTGTGTCTGTACGATGAGAACAAACTTCTGATAGGCTCTGGCTCTTGAGCCCCGCCCTCTCCCTCGCTGTCCACCAATTGTATCTACAATCATATTGCAGGACTATATTTTCAATAATTGTACAAGAATTGAATTAAATAACCCTGAGGAAAGCGATTGATTACAGGAGAACAGACCGACCTGCAGCTTACTGTACTGTAACTAATCACTTGTCTGTGTGCATAATGCACATACTGTAAGGTACAGTACAGTGTTAAAAAAAAATTATATATTTTTTTAAATACAGCAGTTTGAACTGAAGGTTTAAACTTAATACTGTACTGTATAGTGTAATACAGTATACTGTAGTACATTATATTTACCTTCATTATAGACTGTGGTATATAACGGGTGGTGATGAGCCACTGTCACTCCTGTAGTCTTCATTATAGTTGACAGGTGACAGCTGGCCTGCTACACCTGTAGTTGACAGCTGATGAAGCTGGAAATCTTTTTGGTACACGCAAGCTTGCTGGTACCTGTATGTGAAATCAGGCTCAAGCTGGAAATTTTGCAGGTATGCCGGCGGGGACAGGTAGCAAGGATTGCCGTTCACCAGGTTTTCACTGGTGGTCGGACTGTTATTGTAAGCCGGTGCTGGTGCTATTGCCGGCACATTGCTGGATTGGGATTGACGAATTTTATATGGATTAAACCCGCCCTTTCTTCTTTTGAAATTGCCATGATCAAACATACTGTGAAATTCTGGGGGCACACCGCAATACCCACTTGTATCTCTGCCAGGAGGGGCAATGCGAAAAAAACACAAACACTGATCGCTACTTAAGGTTTTTCTTATCGCACGCTTCCAACCACGAACGTCAGGTAAAAACTTGTAAAAATCAAAGTTCGAAATGAAAAAAATCATATATTTCTGCAACAGTTGCCATGTTATCTGCTGCAGCATTAATTGCAGAACATATTAAAAATGCATAACTACAGTCAGGTTTTTTTTTATACATCTGCGGTGTGCACATTATGTCCAGTCAGCAATTGTGCAAGGATACTGTAGGAATGTAGAAAAAAGCACACAGCTTTCAGTTTTATAAGATTTTATTATGAAGCGCCTAAATTTGATAACGTCTTCAAGGTCAAATCACAATGGACCACTGTGGTAGACTTGGTTTTTACCGTATCTGGTTTTAAACACCAGCAAATTGACACAGTAGCACAGACAGAACTGTACACATTACAATTCATTAATTTCTGCCACCTGGCGGATACGCGAAGAATTGCACCCAAAGAAATCCGAAAACCATTAAATTAAACAGATCAACCGCGGGTGCCTGGCAGCGTGAAAGCGGCGTGAACGGCGGCTGGAATGCGGTAATGTGGAGTTAATACCGTGTGGAATACAGCAGAGCACACGACAACGGCTCAGTGATTTATTCGAATAACGGCCGCTGCAGCTGTATTTGACAATACTGTGCTGTGCTTCCAAAATGGTGGAAACCGCATGCTCGTCTGTTCCAAAATGGCGCTCCTGCCAAGAAAACCGGACTGCATGGGATGCTTTACAAAAGTTGCAAGCTTTTGCAGACCAAGTTGCAAGCTTCGGTGCCAAGCTCTGGCACTGCCCAACCAAGTGACTGGCTCAGGCGGAGCAATGTCACAACCTTTTCAGCATTGCCCTGCCTCGAATTCCACCCAGGGGAGGGGCTACCCACTATCAGCCAATCCAAACCTGCATTGTGCAGGGAGGAGTCTTCGGTTGCTGCTCACTTGTTTCATTGATCTTGGAGCTGAGCAAGAGTGAGGAACCACTATACAATCTCCCTATACTACCTCAGTGCACTACACTTAAGAGAAGGACTGAAAAAAATACTCAGTATCAAAATACAAAGCAGAAATGTTTCTGGAGATCCTGTGGCTATGTCAGCCCTGTGAGCCCTGGAGAATAGCAAGAGGACCCCTGCTCTACCGTCAGGCAACCCGTGCACCACCTCCATCGACCGATGGCTAGAGAGCGAGTCCAACGGAGGTGTTCGTGGTTGTAACCCAGTAAATCGGGGAGACTGCGAGCATACCCAAGGGATTCTGCCGAGACCGTCAGGTATCTCGTGCATCACAGCTGTCCAAGCCTTGCGGAGTATGATGACATCAGCCGAGCAGAACCTGTGGAGAAGAGCCCACCCCTTACCTGCAGACTGGTGAGGTTCCGGCTCCTTCTTCTTACTTCCTACAGGCGTCAGATGCAGCCTACTGGAACGCGGAGCTCAACGGAGCCTTGCTCAGTGAGCCGCGGAGTGATGCTCTTCCAGCACCGCCGGATGTGACGTCCTCCATGCTGCAGGGCTTGGGCTTTCCGGGAGCTCTCGCGAGACTGGTGGCATCTGATGATGTCGCCTGCACCTGAGCAGCCACCGCTGGTCCTGACAGCGGTGAGTGCTGGACTGGTCCCTGTGGATGCCCCTGTTATGTGCTGCACTGCAAAGGAAGGGGTCATCGAACCTCTGTGGACCCACTCACTACCCGTTACCCTCTTTTCGAGGCCAGAGTAATCCCACACCCTATGGACAGGCCATGGACACTGTTAAGCCCCAGCCACCGGCCCTAACCACTCCTGCCCATGCCCTGACTCCATCCGTGACTCCTAGCCCTGTGCGGGTAAAACACCTTGACCCTACTGTTGCTCCATTTGTGCATCCCAGTTTCCCCAGTGCCAGGGATTGGGAATGTGGGGGCGATAGTTCTGCATCTGCGGGCCCTAACCCTGCTATGTCCCGCTATAGAAGCTATAGGGACCAATGGTTCCAATGGGTGGTTGCTTAAGACGATTGCCCAAGTATTACAAGTAGTTCCCCACACTCTTCAAGAAGGAAGAGTTAGAAATTAGTCGCTGTCATCAGTGGGTGATTTTGGTGTCTACTGTAAATACATTATGGTTATGTGTATGCTGATAACATGCTTTTATCTTGCAGGTTCCAGAGTGATGGAAGGTGCAACAAATTGTTCCAGTGAGGACATGGAAGTTTCACCAAGGAGAGAGGGTAATAGGACTGGTCCCAATTGCCACTATACCCCGTCACGTAAATCCTTTGTAGCTACAGGCTGTGACAGGCCATTCTTTGGGCATTTGACACCCCTCATGCTACTCTCTGAGTGACTGAAGTGGTGGTGACTCATGGTATGTGACAGCCTATCAGGGTACAGAACTCGAACCCTCCCCTTCCAGAGCTCAGAGAGGAAGTGACAAATTGTAGTGAGCCTGCTTCCACCCTTCCTAAGGAGTGGAGGTGTGTGCTATCTCCTCCCAGCTGGGAGGGAGAGGCCAGTCAGACCCTCATGGGCTGGCTGGTTATAGTTACATAGTAGATGAGGTTGAAAAAAGACATACGTCCATCAAGTTCAACCTATGCTAAATTTAGACAACAGATACTTTATCCTATATCTATACTTACTTATTGATCCACAGGAAGGCAAACAAAAAACCCCATTAAGGGAAAAAATTAATTCCTTCCTGACTCCAAGAATTGGCAATCGGATTAATCCCTGGATCAACATTCTTCCCGTTTACTTATTTGGTATATCCCTGTATACCTTTCCTTTCTAAAAAGATGTCCAACCTTTTTTTGAACACATTTATTGTATCTGCCATCACAGTCTTCATGAGTAATGAATTCCACATTTTAACTGGCCATACTGTAAAGAACCCTTTCATTTGCTGCTGGTGAAATCTCCTTTCCTCCAACCTAAAGGGATGGCCCGAGTCCTTTGTACTGCCCGTGGGATGAATAGTTCTTTTGAAAGCTCCTTGTACTGTCCCCGAATATATTTGTATATAGTTATCATATCCCCTCTTAGACACCTCTTTTCTAATGTAAATAAATCTAACCCTCTCCTCATAAGTTAGATTGTCCATCCCCTTTATTAACTTGGTGGCTCTTCTCTGCACTCTCTCTAGTTCCAGAATGTCTTTTCTAAGGAGTGGCGCCCAACATTGTACTCCATACTCAAGGTGTGGTCTTACTAATGCTTTGTAAAGGGGCATAATTATGTTTACTTCCCTTCCATCCATTACCCATTTAATGCAAGATAAGATCTTGTTTGCCTAACATTTATCAGTATTAAACCTCATTTGCCATTTACCTGCCCACGTTTCCAGTCTCTCCAAGTCCTTCTGCAGAGAAATGACATCCTGCTGATTATACTACCTTACACAATTTAGTATCATCAGCAAAGATGGAGACTTTGCTCTCGATGCCAACCTCAAGGTCATTAATAAACAAGTTAAAAAGCAGGGGTCCCAGTACCGATCCCTGAGGTACTCCACTCACAACTTTAGCTCAACCTGAAAAAGTTCCATTTATGACAACCCTCTGTTGTCTATCCTTCAACCAGTTTTCAACCCAGGTGCATATATTATTACTGAGTCCAATTTGCTTTATTTTGTACACCAACCTCGTGTGAAACCGTATCAAAAGATTTTGCAAAATCTAAGTAGTCAACTGCATTTCTCTGGTCTAAATTCCTACTTACCTCCTCAAAGAAACAAATAAGGTTAGTTTGGCAAGATCTATCCTTCATAAATCCATGCTGACTATTACTAATAATTTTGTTTTCCATGAGGTATTCCTGAATATTATCCCGTATTAAACCTTTAAGTAGTTTCCCCACTATTGAAGTCAGGCTTACAGGTCTGTAATTTCCCGGTTGTGATCTAGCAACCTTTTAAAATATAGGCACCACATCCGCTTTACACCAGTCTTGTGGTACTGAGCCTGTGGAAATGGAGTCCTTGAATATTAAATGTAATGGTTTGGCTATTACTGAACTTAACTCCTTGAGAACTCTTGGATGTATGCCATCGGGGCCAGGTGCCTGGTTTACTTTCATTTTTTCAAGCCGCTTATGAACTTCTTCCTCAGTGTGAGGATTACGGACGCATGCCTACCCCGCGCTTCCTCTCGCACAGCTCCGCGCACGCGTGGGGCACTTTCAGCCCGTACTCCTCTCCTGACACGCACATCGCGCATGCGCGCAGCAGTGACGTCACCTGATGCCGCAGACTCGGGCTCCACCTCTGGATCGCACCACACACTCCCAGTGCGCGGCGCGCGCACGTGACATGTGCACCATGCCCCCAAGCTCCGTGGCAACAACATCATCAGCTGATACAAACAGCTGCACCTGCTCATAGGCTGGAACCAATCGCAGGCTTCTGTGGAGGCCGCGCCTCTGCTCAACCCCCCATGGGGATTGGCTAATTAAGCCTATATATGCTCAGCTGTGCCATAGGCACTTTGTCTGAGCATAGATTGTGTTACTCTGTGTTTGCCTCTGCTGATCCTGTCTTGTCCCTGTCCTGTTGCCTTGCTTCCTAAATTAACCCCTCGTGTACTGACCTGGCTTGCCTTTGACCACCCGCTTATCTGGAATACTGAACTCGGCTTTGAACTTCAACTACCCTGTTCTCTCCAACTCTGACCTTGGCATAGTACCTTCCACGCTCCGGATCTCTCCTGCACGGAACCTGGCAAGTATACAACTACCCTGGCCTCTCCATTCCAGACCCTGCTACCAAGACTATCCTACACTCCGGATGTGGCCCCCGTGTCTGTGGCTGGTGTTTACCTATTCCCATTTCAGTACCGGGGTCTCGTCCTGTTTGTGGTGAGCACAGCGTAACAGTATGCTCAGCCCCACAAACATAGACCCCGCTGAGGTGGGGAATATGGTGGCATCTAATGCCGCTATGTTCTCCAAATTCGAGAAGTACTTAGAGCAGTCTGATCGTCGCATAGACTCCCTACAGAAGGACTTTCAGACCCTCTCAATACAAGTACTACAGACTAACATACCCACCTTCACTCCACTCCTCTCTACTCCTCCAGCTAACCCCATTTCTTCCGAACCACGACTCCCCACTCCCAACCAGTACTCCGGAGATCCCTTAGAATGTCATGGGTTCCTCAACCAGTGCTTTATCCAGTTCGAGATGACACTCTCCCGGTTCCTTACACCAAGATCTAAAGTAGCCTATATTGTTTCACTGCTCACAGGTGACGCGTTGGCTTGGGCCTCTCCCATCTGGGAACAGAGAAGGGATCTCACACATGATATTGGGCAATTCACCAGAGTTCAGACGTGTCTTCGACACCCCAGGTCGTAAAATTACTGCTGCTTCCTCCCTTTTTCCCATCACGCAGGTTTGCGCGCGCAGACTGTAGGTCGCGCATGCGCAGAATGGCGAAAATGCCGGTTTGCGCATGCATAGACCTGAAAATCGCCGGTTTACGGCGGGCCCCTGGAACGGAACCCATCGTATACCCGAGGCCCTCCTGTATATACAAATCTGTGTGATATCGGATCGTGCACACATGAACAGGAATAAGTGAAAGGATAGGTTGAGCATCCTGTGCTGAAGCAGTCATAACCCAAGGGGGGGATTCTTCTTGGGGAAGCCTTTAAAAACCTTTAAAAGCAAGCGGTTCTGTGTGGTCTAGCAAATTAGATTTTTAAGACACAAAAACTTGTGGTTGCCGACATGAGTTTCCGGACAGTATTGCGGATGACGCCAAATGTCATTTTCTGCCTGCATTCTGCCCACTGTTAACCCACATTAAATCGTGGATATCTCGTGGAAATATTGGTCAGAATATCGCAAAAGGCACAGGCTCGGCTCAGGAAACCGCGCAGTGTAGCGGAAAAACAAACAGGCCACATCTGCAGTTTAAGGCTTTTTAGTAGTCCAGGGTGTATGATGACATTGGGTGTGGGCAATGAGAGAGAACTTTGTATTGATAGATAGAGTGACATTTCCATGAGGCCACACTAAATAACAGACTTGAGATAAGTAGCAGATTCATTATCACAAAGGTAGGTAACTTTGCACGAAGCTGTGGTAAGGCCAGTTAGTGTGTGCATTGAAAAGACAGAAAATGTGTGCCTTTTGTCTGCCACGGAGTGTGCTGCATTGTGCAGTGCAAGGGTCTGTCCAGGGATTGCAGAGGCATTTGGGGGATGGGAGAGGCAGCTGTGTCCAGACAAGTGCTGGGAGAAACTGCAGTAAATAAAGTGTGAGGGGAGTTAATTGTGCAGGCTAACACGTGTGGTATAACTGTAGTAGGGCCCCGCTTTTCGGTGTTCTGCTTCTCGGCGTTCCGCTAATACAGCGTTTTTCAACTATATCCATGTTCATTATGTTCAGCGCTTGTTCCACCTTTTCAGCGTTTTTCGGCATGACACGCTCAGCAGCTGAGTCCGGAAAGTGCGTATTGTCGGTGATTCAGTCTGTCAGTGACTATAAGCTAAGGACGAAAATATTTTAAGGTAAGCAATGTGTGTACTGTATATTCATTTTACTTTTGTTTCGTTTAGGCATAGCTCTATTGCACACTTAATATATGATAGTGTAAACATCCTTTTAGGCATTTATATGCATTCGCAAGTGAAAAAAAGACTATGTTCCACTTTTTGGCGAATTGTTGCTTTTGGCAGGGGTCTGGAACCTAACCTGCCATATGAGTGGGGCCCTGCTGTAGTGTGATCAGATGAGCTTACCGTTTACTGCCTTGTGTGGAAGAATTTGCAAAAAGATCCAGTCCCCAGTCCACCTCCAGTCTAACTACATATTCACTTAAAGATGCACACTCTTAAGATGTTCTATATATGTATATCTTTATTATATAGCGCCAAATTTGTACTCAGCACTTCACAAAGAATACAGTACAGGGAATTATAATGATACAATTAGCACAGCAAAATCAGACAATAGGAAAGGAAATCCCTTCCCTGAAGAGCTTACAATCTAAGTGGTATGATGGGAGACTTACAGAGACAGCGGGTGAGGGGATAAGTGCAGGAGATGGCAGTGCTTGGCCACAATGGTTGGTAGGTGTGACTGTGGGTATGGGACAATAGCCATGAGTGCAGGCTATTTGGGTGCTTCATTTGTTGGACGATTTTTAAGGTTAGTCAGTATTAAATCAGATAGGTTAAAACCATTAGCAGGGGAAGAGGTGACAGGGAGGTGTGGGTGGGAAGAGGTGGCAGGGAGGTGTGGGTGGGAAGAGGTGGCAGGGAGGTGTGGGTGGGAAGAGGTGGCAGGGAGGTGTGGGTGGGAAGAGGTGGCAGGGAGGTGTGGGTGGGAAGAGGTGGCAGGGAGGTGTGGGTGGGAAGAGGTGGCAGGGAGGTGTGGGTGGGAAGAGGTGGCAGGGAGGTGTGGGTGGGAAGAGGTGGCAGGGAGGTGTGGGTGGGAAGAGGTGGCAGGGAGGTGTGGGTGGGAAGAGATGGCAGGGAGGTGTGGGTGGGAAGTGGCAGGAAGGTGAGAGCAGGAGTTATATGGCATGACTACTGAACAACTGAAGTTTAAAAGGAAGGAACTCTTACCCTAATGGATCTTATCCTTCTCTCCTCAGGTAAAAACCATCTCTAAATCATCATTGAAGCCTTTGCTGTGTGTATTATATAGTATATGCAAGTGATCCAATGCTAGGTAAAAACCATATTTGAATGCTGTTTTCTGTCTACTCCTAATCAAATTAAGTGTTGCCACCTAGGCAGGGAACACCCTGTGTAGAAAACCATTTGTTTGAATGTGCCTCAGATGTTCTAATTAAGCAGACAGAACCACACTGTCAGGTGACTTTTAGGCCTATATAAACCCAGTCAGAACAGCTAGTCTGCCTGCAGCCCATATCCAAGTGGCCCATTATAAGTGGCATGACTACTGAACAACTGAAGTTTAAAAGGAAGTTCAGAAGAAGTGAGGAAAAAGTGGACACCCCATCTGGCCCTGATTCCTGCATTTGAACTACGCTGGAAAGGAGGATATCATCAATACCAGACTGCATCATTACTGCTGTGATGCTGCCTTTACCATTTATATTTGCTCTGACTTCCCTTCTTCTCAAATTATGCACTTCTTTTTACCAGCCTCAGTATGTCTCTAACTCTATTCATATATCTCCATCTCTCCTTCCTTCACCACTTCTCTTTTCACATGAACTCCTTTCTTACCTGCGTCCTCTGACACCACACAGCTATATCCCCTGCACTTTCTATCCATGCTTCTCCTCCTTGCTTCTGGGGATATCTCTCCAAATCCTGGTCCCTGTCTTATTCCTACATGCGCTCGTCCTCGCCTGCCAACTGCAACCTCTACTCCTTCTGGTGTCAACCCCTCCAACCTCATACCCATCCCCTGCCACCCTCCCTCCTCTCTCCTTTTCTCCTGTGCCCTTTGGAATGCTCGCTCCCTCTCTAACAAGTTCCTCTCTGTGCATGACTTCTTTCTCTCTCACTCCCTGCTTCTCTTTGCTATAACTGAGACCTGGCTCACTCAGTCTGACTCTGCTCTGGAAGCTGCCCTCTCCTACAGTGGCCTTTCCTTCTCCCACACTCCGCGCACTGATGGCAGGGGTGGAGGCGTGGGGCTCCTGCTCTCCTCTCTCTGTCGTTACCGAACCCTTCCTATTCCTCCCTCTCTTGCTTTTCCCTCCTTTGAGGCTTACACTGTCCAGATTTTCTCTCCTCTCCCTGTTCATGTGGCGGTCATCTATCGCCCACCTACCTCTACTCATCCCCCTTCTGCCTTTCTCTCTCACTTTGAATCCTGGCTCTCTTTCTTCCTCTCCTCAGACTCCCCTGTTCTTCTCCTTGGGGACTTCAATTGCCACATTGATGACCCCTCTCTCCCTTGGGCTTCCCGCTTTCTTTCTCTAACCTCTTCTTTTGGCCTTCAACAGTGGACTGCAGCCAGCACCCACAAGGATGGCCACTACTTAGACCTGGTTTTCACTAAGAACTTCTCTCTCTCCGATTTCTCCATTTCCCCTTTTCCTCTCTCTGACCATCATCTCATCTTATTCCCTCTATCTCGCTTCTCCCCTTCTCCACCTCCATCTACACCCCGGTTCTGCAGAAACCTGCGCTCTATTCACTTACCTGACTTTGAGTCCACTTTACGCTCCTCCCTCTCCTCTCTCAGCTCTGCTACAGACCCCGACAACCTGGTCAGGAACTACAACTCTGTCTTGTCCTCCTCTCTTGATCTACATGCCCCACTTTCTCTCTGCCGCACTCGCCCTTCTAACTCTAGGCCCTGGCTAAATTCCCACACACGCATGCTGCGTTCCTCCACTCGTTCCTTTGAACGCCTCTGGAGGAAGTCTCACACTCTCGCAGACTTCCTTCACTACAAATTTATGCTATCCTGTTTCAACTCTGCCCTCTCGCAAGCTAAACAAGCCTACTTTTCTGCACTAATCAACATGCACAAGTCTAACCCACGACGACTGTTCTCTGTCTTTGATACTCTACTCAAACCACTCTCAGCTGCCTCTCCTTCCTCCATCTCCGCTCAGGACTTTGCTGACTATTTTAAGGAAAAGGTGGAATCCATACGGCAGAACATCCCCTCTGTTTCTTCTTCCCATCCTACACCTCTTCCTAACTCTCCTTCTGCCTTCCTTGACTCTTTTTCCACTGTCTCAGAGGAGGATGTCACTGTTGATCGCCACTTCTCCCTCTACCACTTGCCCTCTTGACCCCATTCCCTCCCATCTCCTAAAACCTCTTGCTCCTACTATAAGCCCAACGCTCACACACATTTTTAACTCCTCCCTCTGCTCTGGAACCTTTCCATCCTCCTTCAAACATGCAACAGTCATACCATTACTCAAAAACAGCAAGCTTGACCCTACCTGTCTTTCTAACTATCGACCTGTCTCCCTCCTGCCTTTTGCCTCTAAACTCCCTGAACGTCTTGTATTCTCTCGCTTGCTCCATTTTCTCAACACCTATTCTCTCCTAGACCCTCTACAATCTGGCTTCCGTACTGCTCACTCCACGGAAACAGCCCTCACTAAAATAACTGACGACCTCCATGCTGCCAAAGACAGAGGTCATTACACTCTGCTCATATTACTCGACCTCTCTGCAGCATTTGACACCGTGGACCACCCTCTTCTCCTTCACATTCTCCATACTCTTGGTATTCGGAACAAAGCTCTATCCTGGATCTCATCCTACCTCTCCCATCGTACTTTCAGTGTCTCTTCTGCTAACACCTCCTCCTCCTCTATTGATCTCTCTGTGGGGGTACTCCAGGGCTCTGTCCTGGGACCTCTTCTCTTTTCTCTGTACACACTCTCTCTAGGTGACCTAATAACATCTTTTGGGTTTAAATATCACCTCTATGCTGACGACACACAAATATACTTTTCAACACCTGACCTTACACCTGCTATACAGACCAAAGTTTCTGAATGTCTCTCTGCTATATCATCCTGGATGGCCCTCCGTCGCCTTAAACTCAACATGGCTAAAACAGAGCTCCTCATACTTCCTCCCAAACTTGGCCCTACTACCTCCTTCCACAACGCTGTTGGAACTACGATCATTCACCCAGTAGCCCAAGCACGCTGCCTAGGGGTCACACTCGACTCCTCTCACATTCGCCCCTCACATTCAAAACATTTCTAAAACTTGTCGCTTTTTCCTCCGCAATATAACAAAGATACGCCCTTTCCTCTGTTGCTCGACTGCTAAAACGCTAACTCAGGCCCTCATTCTCTCCCGTCTTGATTACTGTAACCTCCTGCTGTCCGCCTTCCTGCCTCTCACCTGTCTCCCCTACAATCTATCCTAAATGCTGCTGCCAGAATCACTCTACTCTTTCCTAGATCTGTCTCAGCATCTCCCCTCCTGAAATCCCTCTCCTGGCTTCCAATCAAATCCCGCATCTCACACTCCATTCTTCTACTCACTTTTAAAGCTTTACACTCTTCTGCCCCTCCTTACATCTCAGACCTAATTTCTCGCTATGCACCACCCCGACTCTTGCGTTCTGCTCAAGGATGTCTTCTTTCTACCCCCTTTTTATCTAAAGCCCTCTCCCGCCTTAAACCTTTTTCACTGACTGCCCCACACCTCTGGAATGCCCTTCCCCTCAGTACCCGACTAGTACCCTCTCTATCCACCTTTAAGACCCACCTTAAGACACACTTGCTTAAAGAAGCATACGAATAGCACTGTGAACATTCTGAACACGATACATAAAGCTTGGCCCCCTGCAGACGCACTTACCAGAACTCCCTCCTACTGTCTCTGTACGTTCTCCCTACCTACCAATTAGATTGTAAGCTCCTCGGGGCAGGGACTCCTCTTCCTTAATGGTATGTTTGTCTAAAGCACTTATTCCCATGATCTGTTATTTATATTATCTGTTATTTATTCGATTACCACATGTATTACTACTGTGAAGCGCTATGTACATTAATGGCGCTATATAAATAAAGACATACAATACAATACAATATGGCTGGGTCTAGGATTAGGAGAGATATCCCCAGCAGCAGGAAGGAGTAGATAGAGGTGTGAATATAGGATATGTGGGGGTGCTTTTTATTGAGGGGTCTAGAAGTTATTGGGAAAGTGGTGTGTAAGTAGTGGTGCAGTGTATGGGCAGAGGCATAGGGGGAGGAGAGAGGAAACAATGTGGATAGGAGGGGAGTGGGGAAGTTGGAGAGAACTGAAAAGTTTACTAAGGAGTGAGGAACCAGTAAATAGAAAAAGCAATAGGGAGGGCATAATGATATGCAGAGAGTAGGAAGAGAGAGAGTATCCCGGTATTGGAGGATAGGAAGAGTACAAATTGTCAGAGCATTTAGAAAGTCAAGTTCTCACAGTTGCAGAGTTGTTGTTTTTCAGAGTCCAGTTCTTGTATTGTTCACCTCCAATTCTAACTCCACAGACACTTTATATGTGACACTTATGATGTTACACAGCCAAGTTAATGTTAAGCTCTTAAACTCTATCTATAATGATGCTTAATTATTCCCTTGTACTTGAGACCAAAGAGGTCTGAGGTGGTGTAAATCTATGTTTAACATTCTGCAGCAGATGTAAAAAAGTTGGTTAACTGCATTGATACAACCAAGAGTAAAAAAAAAAGGGAACATTGGGTGAAAACTCACTTTTCTTTGCATTGATAATATATAGCCCCCGTAGGGTGTGCCCTGGTATAAACACAGCACACTGGAACTATTTTCCTATCTGTTTCTTGGATTTTATCTGTTCTGGGTGTGCCCTCAAATCAGGTCAATACAATTAAGCTGTGCAGCCGAGCAGTAAAATATGAAATTGAATAATCCAAGAGGCCAAAGCAAGCACTTTCCCAGTTGGTAAATAAGCAGTGACTCACATATTGTTTTATGACAGCCATATGCTGAGCCTATCTGTATGTCTTTAATGCAAAGTTTTCTAATCAGGATCTGTCATTAAACAGGATTTACCATAAATTTTATACGGTTACCACCCCTGCCCATTGACAACATAGAACAACACATAAATACTAGATTAACCGCTTTGCTGCCAGAGGGACCGGTAATCAATTGCTTTGCAGTATGCTGTAGGCCCCACCGGCAGTAAAGGGATTAAAAGGCGATATCACTTCTGAACATCACATTCAGAGGCTGCAGAGGTGGAGTTTTAATAATGGAACCAAGAGGGCGCATGCGCCGCTCTAATAAAATGGATGCTTGATCCCCTTCCCCCAGAGCACAGAGAGAATATAATCCATTCCAAGCTGCCATAACATTTTTTTTTCACTGTTGATCACTACAACTACTTTAACATCTTTCTGAAATGTCTCTGAAACAGAAAAAAAATCTAGTTAAGAAGTGTCTCAGTTATTTTAGAAGACAAGAGTAGGTCCTCCAAATGCTCAGGGGGTATCGGACTCAGAAAGAATGCACAGATATAAACAATTCCACCCCTCCAGCCATCAACAAAGTAGGATATACTGAAGTTACTTACCAACATCAAGCAATTTGTACAAATCAAATTCACAAAACTTTAACAGAATTAAAGAACGAAACACCCTCTCTCGGTGAAAGAGCAGAGGACTTGGAAAAGTGTTACTTTGCTAACAGAAAGAAACTTATCAAGTACCAAATTCTGATGTCTGACGCCCCTATTGAATATCTCCAAAGCAGATCAAGAAGATGCAGCATCAAAATAAGAAATGTTACTGAAATTATTACTTTGAACAAATATCTCAATTTCTGATACAACTTTTTCAATCAATGCTACAGAATACATCTCAAGAACTTGTGCTCTTTGACTGAGCTCATACAGCCCTATAACCAATCTCTGCAAGCGCCAAAATACCTAGGGACATTACAGTCAAAATCCACTATTTCAAGACCAACGACTATCATTAAAATCAACGGAACTTTGTCTCAATAACATTGAGGACATGACTCTGCAAAAATGCAAAGAATATAAGAAAATCACAGAACTTCACTCAGAAAACATAAAATATAACTGGGACTTCTCTTTTAAATTGACAGCCTTTAAAAACCGAACTAAGGGCACTCTGAGCTCTTCTGCCTTCAGTGACAAGTTTATCTGCAGACTGGGAATACAGGGGACCTGTGCAGACCCTGAAAGACCCCCGAAAGAGACTTGTGGCAAAAGTCTGGATGAAAACTATGTTCAAGAAAAAAGGCAAAGCAAGCTCCCCACCAAAACAGGAACCAAGGCATAACGTGACATGTGCTGAGAAAATGAACTTGGGTTTCCTGTGAAATCATGATAAGTTGCTTACCATTATATCATAAGTTATTTTATCTTAAGCTAAAGAAGTGTCCTTATGTTTAAGGAAAATAATAGTTTTCAGTTAAAATGTATTGCATAGTTACATAGTAGATGAGGTTGAAAAATAACATACAGTTTTGTGAAAAAGAAAGTACACCCTCTTTGAATTCTATGGTTTTACATATCAGGACATAATAACAATCATCTGTTCTTAAAATTAGGTAAATACAAACTCAGATGAACAATAACCCATGACATATTACACCGTGTCATGATTTAACAAAAATAAAGCCAAAATGGAGAAGCCATGTGTGGAAAAACTAAGTATACCTTATGATTCAATAGCTTGTAGAACCACCTTTAAAGCTGCAGTTCAGTCAATATCCTGCATGTGTGTTTTTTTTAATAAATCAGTTCTGTAGTAAGAAAAAATACTTTTAGCATTTTCTGTTTTTAAAAAAACAACTTTGAAAGACCAATTTTCTTGTATTCTATTTTAACAGCCATTTGCTAAGGCACTGCCCCTTCTTGTCCTGTCACAAGCTCTGGCACACCCCTCTGTCAGCCCTGCCCTCCCTCTAGCACTTGTCAGTGCAGGAATGCTCATGAATATTCATGAGCTTCCACTGCCAGTCAAGCAGATTATAAACAAATCCCAGCTTTTAATATGTCACCAAATTTTGACCTATCAATACATGGAAAACGAATTGACCTGCAGCTATACAGTTCTTTAGCTAATTAGAGATTGCACACATGAAACTATTGAAGTAAAAAAATAAATGTAAAAAAAAAAAAAAGACTGAACTGCAGCTTTAACAGCAATTACTTGAAGTAATCATTTTCTGTATGACTTTATCAGTCTCCCACATCGTTGTGGAGGAATTTTGGCCCACTCTTCTTTACAACGTTGCTTCAGTTCATTGAGGTTTGTGGACATTTGTTTATTCACAGCTCTCTTAAGGTCCAGCCACAGCATTTCTATCGGGTTGAGGTCTGGACTTTGACTGGGCCATTGCAACACCTTGATTCTTTTATTTTTCAGCCATTCTATTGTAGATTTGCTGGTGTGCTTGGGATCATTGTCCTGTTGCATGACCCAATTTCGGCCAAGCTTTAGCTGTTGGACAGATGGCCTCACATTTGACTCTAGAATACTTTGGTATACAGAGGAGTTCATGGTCGACTCAATGACTGCAAAGTTCCCAGGCCCTGTGGCTGCAAAACAAGCCCAAATCATCACCCCTCCACCACCGTGCTTGACAGTTGGTATGAGGTGTTTGTGCTGATATGCTGTGGTTGGTTTTCGCCAAACATGGCGCTGTGCATTATGGCCAAACATCTCCACTTTGGTCTCGTCTGTCCAAAGGACATTGTTCCAGAAGTCTCGTGGTTTGTTCAAATGCAACTTTGTAAACCTAAGCCGGGCTGCCATGTTCTTTTTAGAGGGAAGAGGCTTTCTCCTGGCAACCCTTCCAAACAAAACTTACTTGGTCAGTCTTTTTCTAATTGTACTGTCATGAAATTTAACATTTAACATGCTAACTGAGGCCTGTAGAGTCTGAAATGTAACTCTTGTTTTTTTGCAATTTCTCTGAGCATTGCACGGTCTGACCTTGGGGTGAATTTGCTGGGACGTCCACACCTGGGAAGATTGGCAACTGTCTTGAATGTTTTCCACTTTTGAATAATCTTTCTCACTGTAGAATGATGGACTTTAAATTGTTTGGAAATGGCCTTATAACCCTTTCCAGATTGATGGGCACCAACAATTGCTTCTCTAAGATCATTGCTGATGTCTTTCCTCCTTGGCATTGTGTAAACGCATACCTGAATGATCCAGACCAGCAAACTGCTAAAACTTCGGCTTTTATAGAGGTGGTCACACTTGCTGATGATCAATTAATCAAGGGCATTTGATTAGCAGCACCTGTCTGCTACTTAGTATCTTAATTCCTATGGAAGCAGTAAGGGCGTACTTAGTTTTTCACACGTCTTCTCCATTTTGGCAAATAAATCATGACAGTGTAATATGTCATGTGTACACACACACACACACACACACACACACACACACACACACGGTGTAATATGGCATGTGTTGTTGTTCATCTGAGGTTGTATTTACCTAATTTTAAGACCTGCTAAGGAACAGGTGATTGTTATTATGTCCTTGTGACAGGGTGAATAAACGTCACCAGCCCTATGCCTGGCAGACCTATGTTTAGGTCTGCAGTACAGCAGTGACCGGGTTAACATTCAGCTGGGAAGGTCTTGTAAATCGTCTGGTCCCAGCTGCCTCCTCAAGAAGCTTTAAAAACCTCAGGATGTGGGACAGTCTGTGCTCAGGATCAGTGAATCCAGGTCACTCCCACAGGGAAGGACTGAGAGATCACAGTGGCTCCCCCCACCCTCCATAGGAAGTACACACACAGTGAGGAGGGGATAAAGTGCACATACACACTGAGGGATAGGCTCTGAAGCCTCTAAGTCCCTTTTCCTGTGTCCCCCCTCACATTGTCCATCCCCAGCTGCAGAGATCTTCATTGGATCTTGCTGACGTCACATCCGGATTCGCTGGAACGCAGCCGTGAGATGCACGCAGAGCAAAGGGGAAGCAGAAAGCTCATACAAACCGGAGGCGAGATCGATTGTGTATCTAAATGCCTAATAACATTCTAAATCATGTGAGTGTATTGTAATACACTTACCATTTTAATAGTTTTCTACAGTCCGCACTATGTTTGGTTCTGTGTTTAACCACTAAAGGTATTCACTTATACATCACCGCTGAAGCTGACATACTATTCCTCACAGCCGACGAAGCATAATCTAAAGATGCCGCTACGTACACTGATCTATCCTCACTTTTGTGAGTATACAATTCATAGACCTTGAGAAGACAAAGACATTTACACTTGTTATATAACAATATTGCACTATTAGATTTTTTTTTGTCTCACATGTTTGCGCTTCCCAACGACCACTACCTCTTCATACTCACCTGGGATTGAGAGAGCAATCCTTCACTGGGTTACAGCAGCATCCAAAGAATTCGTTTATATCACTACATTTATATTCAATTTATCTTTGAAATGTTAATACTGTGTTAACACGTGTTTTAATTATAAGTAGAGCACCACAATTGATATATATTTCCTGCACTTGGCTCAGGAGAAACCTGGTAAACTGTTCCCCTTCTCGGCAGACCTATTCCCCAGTAGACACCGGGTTCCAAAGATTCGGAGGCAAAGACGCTGTGACAAACCGGTCTGGTTGCAGAAATCTGAGACTCAAGGTGGCCATACTAATAGGCATAAGTCACAAGTAAAGACTGGGGATGGCCAGAAGTAGGGAGAGATAGGCCCTAGGGATTTACCAGAACTATGTCTCCCTGATTTTCGGCAGAGGGAAGACACAGTCCTGGCCAGACAATATGATAAAGTGGTAAAAATTGATGACCAGATACTGAATGCACAAGGGGTAATGGTGTTCCCTCATTTTGAATTGTCAAATGATATCCTGTATAGGGTGAACAAGCAGACACAAACAGGGGAGGTCACCAGACAAATATTGGTTCCAAAGTTGTTTGTTAAAACTGTCTTCACCATAGCCCATACTGTCCCTTGGGGTGACCACCTTGGTGGAGATAAAACCTTGGACTATATTTTGTTCCGCTTCTATTGGCCAGGGAGGCATAGTGATATTGCTAAATTATGTGCGGCATGTCCTGAATGCCAGCTAACTAGTCCGAAGGGACAAAAAACAGCCCCCCTGGTTCCTCTACCCTTGGTATCCGTTCCCTTTGAGAGGATTGGTGTAGACTTGGTAGGGCCTCTAGAGCCTTCTGCGAAAGAACACAGGTTTATTTTCGTAATAGTCGACTATGCAACAAGATATCCTGAGGCGTTCCCCCTGAGGACAGCAACGGCGAAGCAAGTAGCCAACAATTTGTTGGAGCAGTTCTCATGGGTTGGACTTCCCCAGGTTATGTTGACAGACCAAGGTACAAATTTTATGGCTAAACTGATGCAGGATGTCTTAAAATTACTAGAGGTCACGTCTGTTCGGACATCGGTCTACCATCCACAGATTGACGGATTGGTGGAAAGATTTAATCGAACTCTAAAAGGTATGCTGAGAAAATTTGTAGATTCAGAGAAGGGAGCCTGGGATGAACTTCTCCCTTTTCTGTTCTTTGCAGTGCGGGAAGTTCCCCAGTTCTCTCCATTTGAATTACTGTATGGCCACCAACCCTGGGGTATCCTAGACCTCCTAAAGGAGTCCAGGGAGGAACAGCGGTCCCCTTCTAAGAATACCCTGCAATATGTATTGGACCTTAGGAAGAGCCTAGATGTGGTCGGCCATTTTGCAAGGGAGAATCTTACATCAGCCCAGGACAGTCAGGAGAGACATTACAATCAAAATGCTCGCATGAGTGTTTCACCCGGGAGACCAGGTTATGTTATTGTTACCCAGTTGTGAGAGCAAACTCCTAGCCAAATGGCATGGCCCATTTGAAGTACTCCGCCGCACGGGTGATGTGGATTATGAGATCGCTCAACCAGGGTCCAGGAAGGGTAAACAAATTTACCATGTGAACTTGCTGAAACCCTGGAAGGTGCAGCATTCTCTATTCATCCACCCAGTGGAGGAGGAAACAGAACTGGGTCCTCAGCCCCCACGAGGGAACATCATTGGTGACGAGAAAATCCCAATGGGTAGACAATTGTCCTCTGAACAAAAAGGGGACTTGTTAGAAATAATTACACAATTCAAGGATGTTTTTTCTGATTTACCAGGGCAAACTAATTTAGTTTCACATGTGATCGAGACAGCACCTGGGGTAAAATTACGTTCTCGTCCTTACAGGTTGCCTGAAAGCCGTAAGGCCCTGGTAGAGAAGGAGGTACAAGAAATGTTACACTTAGGCCTGATTGAGGAATCATGCAGTGAGTGATGTAGTCCACTAGTTATGGTCCCTAAACCAGATGGGAAGGTAAGATTTTGTATGGACCTCCGAAAGGTCAATGTGGTATCCAAGTTTGACGCATATCCGATGCCAAGTGTGGACGAGTTAATTGACGCCCTTGATAACGCGGAATATATATCCACGCTGGTCTTAACAAAAGGATACTGGCAAATACCGTTAGAGGAAAAGTCCAAGTGCAAAACAGCCTTTGCCACTCCCATGGGTTTATACCAGTTTGTGACAATGCCATTTGGACTGCATGGAGCACCAGCCACATTCCAGAGACTCATGGATAAAGTGCTGAGACCTCATAGGGCTTATGCCGCAGCCTACCTAGATGACATTGTCATTAATATTAAACACTGGCTGGCCCATCTAAATAGGCTGAAAGCGGTCCTGAGATCTCTAAGAGAGGCAGGGCTCACAGCCAACCCTAAGAAATGTGCCTTGGGTAAGGCGGAAACCAAATACTTTGGTTATGCAATGGGAGGGGGAAAAGTAAGGCCACTAGCCGACAAGGTAGCTGCCCTGAAAGAAGTTCCGACCCCCCGAACCAAAAACGCAGGTACAGTCTCTGTTGGGTTTAGCAGGGTACTATCGGCGCTTCATCCCCAACTACTCTGAAGTTGCAGCCCCACTAACAGACCTCACAAAAAAGTGTGCCCCTACACAAGTGGTATGGTCAAGGGAGTGCCAGAGAGCCTTTGAAGAGGTAAAAAGGTGTCTATCAGAGGGTCCTGTCCTTAGAAGCCAAAACTTTAACAGGCCTTTTATCGTGCAAACCGATGCACCAGAGATAGGGCATGGGGCAGTGCTGTCATAACAGTTTGAGGGAGTGGAACATCCAATCCTTTATCTGAGTAGGAAATTGTTCCCGAGGGAAAAAAACTACTCAGTGATTGAGAAGGAGTGCCTTGCAGTAAAGTGGGCAATCGAGGCCTTGAGGCATTACCTGGCAGGAGTCCATTACCCCCTCCTTACCTTGGCTCTGAAGTTCTGCCACCATGACGCCACTTGACCCCAAGGTGTCATTTGACGCCGCGTTGCCATGGCGACGTGTCACCAGAAGACATCTGAACCAAGGAAAGAGGGACTTAAAGAGGCCTTCACCACTTCCCCGGCATTTAACGTACATGCCTTGGGAAGCGTGCAGGGCCTCTGTAACCCCCGCGTCCCCACCGAGTTTGCACATGCCTGCTATAAGGGATCTGCCTGAAAATCCAAGATGGCTGCCAACAGGATATGACCTCACACCCTCACTGATTCTACAGTGGCCATTTTGCTTCCTGGCATTCCTGCCCTCAGTTCCTTACAGGAAATAAGCCTCTCTTTGTCTCCCATTGCCTGCAGCTGCCTCTGGCCTTTAAATAGCAGGCAGTTGCTACTGGAGAAGGTGAAAGATCAGTGCGCAACTAATTAAACAATTCAAGAACGTGAAGTGATTAGTGATATAATAAATAAAGGTAAATACGTGACCTTAGACAAACACTAGGCAAATTTGAGCATCTGCAGCTGTGATGGCAGGGATGGCCCAGAGCACCCCCTAGAACTACAGATAAAAACACAAAAGACTCAGCGCATAACGCTCGTAGTGCATTAAAAATTATATTGAAACAAACAATCAATAAAGTAGGTAATGTGCGTACATCAAGGAGATTTTATACAAGCATATCAGGGATTTATGTTACCCATACACCACGTGTAAACCGGATCAGATGTCATCAAGGGTGTTTGAAGCTGTTTCGTGATATCCTGGTTCCTGATGGGTAAGTAAGGAGTCTTTCAGAGTCCCCGCTAGCATATGAACAGAGTCCAGCACATCCGCAACTTCACGTGAGAATGGCCGCTTCAAACGGAACTCCACGACGGCTGGATTCCTCTAGCTGTCCTCCGTTCTGGCACTTCCGGGTTGGTGACGTCACTGGAGGGTTGCACCGATATTCATGTCGCAAACCTCCTACCGGTGGCCGGATCAGCCCGCAATACTGGTGCACAGTAGTAAGACAGAATACTAGCACACTTTCCAACGCGTTTCGAAACCGAAAGGTTTCTTCATCAGGGGCTTTGAACGGTCGAAATCGAGGCAATTAAATACCCCACGCCAGTACCCCACTGGCTATCCTATTGGTTGGAGCGTCCGTTTGACGAACCAGTGGGGTACTGGCGTGGGGTATTTAATTGCCTCGATTTCGACCGTTCAATATTCCCTGATGAAGAAACCTTTCGGTTTCGAAACGCGTTGTAAAGTGTGCTAGTATTCTGTCTTACTACTGTGCCCCAGTATTGCGGGCTGATCCGGCCACCGGTAGGAGGTTTGCGACGTGAATATCGGTGCAACCCTCCAGTGACGTCACCAACCCGGAAGTGCCAGAACGGAGGACAGCAAGAGGAATCCAGCCTTCGTGGAGTTCCGTTTGAAGCGGCCATTCTCACGTGAAGCTGCGGATGTGCTGGACTCTGTTCATATGCTAGCGGGGACTCTGAAAGACTCCTTACCTACCCATCAGGAACCAGGATATCACGAAACAGCTTCAAACACCCTTGATGACATCTGATCCGGTTTACACGTGGTGTATGGGTAAAATAAATCCCTGATATGCTTGTATAAAATCTCCTTGATGTACGCACATTACCTACTTTATTGTTTGTTTCAATATAATTTTTAATGCACTACGAGCGTTGTGCGCTGTGTCTTTTGTGTTTTTAGTTGCTACTGGACTTTGCTCGTGCAAAGTACTCAGTATCTTGTTCCGCCTTTGTTTAGCCTGTCTGTGCTTGGATTTCAATTGCACCTGCCTGCACCTTGCCTGCTGCGACCCCGGAACCGGACCTGACTACCGCTGCATCCCAGGTCTCTGATCCCAGGCCAAGGTTGGTGTACTACTCCCTACTTCTGCCCTGCAACGTTACAGACACTTGTCCTTTATTTGTATTTACAGTACATTGATCTAGAGGAAGGCAAATAAACAACCCCAGTGAAACATTATTAAATTATGTCTCATAAAGATGAAAAATCAATTAATTCCAAACTCCAAATAATGGGAATCAGATTTCTCCCTGGATTCACATGCTTCCCATGTTTACTTATTTGGTATCTCCCTGTATCCCTTTCCTTTCTAAAAAGATGTCCAACCTTTTCTTAAAGTAGAGTAAATCCTGCAGTGGACAAACTGGTACACTATAGGCCTTTTCAATATAATGGTATTGTGGACGGACCTCTGTAAAGATACCACAATGGTGAAATAAGGCGATTTATATACCGGTAAACAGGGTGGATGTGCTGACATCACCAGGTGCAGGGAATACATTAAACATGGTGTATGATGTTTCCAAATAGTTGAATATTGCAGGTTCTGTTATGAAGAAAATAAAAAGTGGAGCTCGACCCTGGTTGTCAGTGAAACGAGTGATTATATATTAAGTTAAAGGATTCCTGTGTACAAATAGTTATAGTGTCTAAAGTTGACAAAAAGGTGCAATGAAGGTGTTCAGTAGTAAAAACATGTGATTGATATATAAAAATTATATAACAATGTGCAATATAATAAGCAATGAAAAAGGTATACTCCTCCACTCAACCCCTGAAACAAGATATGTTTCAAAATATCTTCAACAGTAGATATCAACGGTATCGACGGAGCGGGGGATTGTAACCAAAGGAGAGGGAGAAAGTGACATAGAACAGTATTGCAGGGATTCTGGATATGTGCACAAATTAAATACAGTGGACATCTGAAAGAAAACAATATAACAAACACATCAGTATATAATACAGTGAAATTAGTGATACTGTGATCACCTCAGATGCACTTTTGTTAATTTGGGTGTGTACACCTATTAACCTTATAACCCCCCACGTGTTCAAGCTGTATAGTGCAAATGGCGTGATATCTCAATCAATGATTGTGTACCAAATAGCTCTACCACAGTGTTTATCTAGTGGGGATCTATCTCTCATACTGTAGATACTGATATCATGCATACCACACTGATCAGGTAAATGGGTACTTGGCTTTGCTAGCCCTTGTTCGGGGTGGTTGTTATACAGTATGGTGCATATGAAAAGAATAATAAAGTGAACATTTTGAAATATCAATACATATATAGTGACAACAATTGTGCAAAAAGGTGTTGACAAAAGTGTGAATAAATGCTGCTCAAAAATCCATTCAAGGAACGGTCCGCAGTGTTCCATCTTTGAAGGACGTTTGTAGACAGTAGGGGAACACAGATCAATAAGTTGTATATGTGAAAGAATAAAAATATAATGTAGCCCTTGTACCCTCCCCCCCCCTAAGTGAGATTGGGGGGTCTGATTCTCTGGCTACTCCATTTAGGTGTTGTGCTGTACCTGTGTGGCAACAGGAGGGCTGAGTGCTCCGCGGTGTTGTGGGGAGAACAAGCAGGACATGTTTCAGTGTACCTTAGTTCTTTGGTGCAGCGCCTCCAATCAGCATGGATCCTCTGGATAGCAGCAGGATAGCCCAGACTGACACCTTTCAGCTCAAGACAGGGAATCAAACTTCTTTATAGTTCAATGGTATTTATTGCAGTTAGATCAGATATACAGAGCAGGTGCATTTTTCTCCTAGCTTCCCCTAATGAAGGTGCACTGATTAGGGCCTGAGGCCCAGACCAGGCCTTCAGGACTCATCCTCTCCCAACATGGAAAATCCCCTTTAACTGTAATGCCTGGGGTCAGTTTCTTTACACTCCCACCCTCAGGGTCAGATAATTGTGCAAAGCATGAACCTCTGGAGCTAGAACATGGGCATAGTAATACTCCTAATAGCATACTGTGCACCCACACCCAGGTATGATGTGGGGCCTAGTGATCACTAATGTTGGAGAACTATATCCTGACGACTCTTCTAGGATATCCTCAAGGTACCATCCTCTCCAAGATCACTATCCGAATGTTCCTGATACATTACCCTTAACATGAGGTCTGCAGAATATACCTTCCCTAGGCTTGGGGTCTCTACTGTAGAATCCCTCTAATTCTCTCTCATCGGAACTATACTGCACCTCACTCTCGTTAGGGCTAGTACTACTGTGGGCAGGAGCAATTGTGACAGGGGTATGGCTGGAGGCTTATTAATGTCCAGAATTGGGGCCTTGGGGCAACAATGTCCGGGACAAAGTCCTGGAGCTTGGCTAGGCCATGTCCGGCCTTCTTCTGGACCAGGGTAGAGCCAGAGGTGGTAACCCCCTGCTTCCCCCGGTCTATCACCAGGCGGATGTACTCATCCATTTCATCTGTAGAAGAGGCAATACTCACCAGAGCGGTCACAGCAGAGTCCCAGCCCGCTCCGGCAGTCGCCTTGGAATTGACGTCATCAGCTGGGGATGGCGCCGGAAGGTCATCGGGGTCCTCTGCGCGGAAGCAGGCACCTGTCAAGGCCTCCTCGCTGGGATCCTCCGTCGCCGTCTGTAGGAGGTAAGGGAGGGGTGCCTCACCACTCCGCTGGCTTGAGATGGGCGTCGGATCGACTGGAACTGCCGTGGATGCCGTCTGCTTTGCAGGTAGGTGGCTCTTTGTCCACAGGATCGCTGAAGTGGTCCGCCGGTTGGCGCATCACCACGGATCTGGAACTGTTGTCGGATGATGGTGGTAGGTCCATCTCCGCAGGGGAATGGCGTCGGGGCACCTTGCATTCACGGAAAGAAAGTGATCCCGCCTCTGCGGCCCTAGTGGAAGCGCTCCCAACTCTCCCTGGGTAGTCACTTTACCCGGTGGTTCTGACATCGAAGGTTCCGGCTCTGGAACCGACTCGGACCTTGTCTCGGTCATCGGGCCTTGGTACTCCCCAATCGTATGCAATAGAGGGCTAGACGCAAGATGGCTTGCTCCACTCACAGAGAAAATAGCCCCCCAAACCAGGTTTTCTTCCGGGAATGCACAATCAGGGCACAAGCACATCAAGCTGGTGATCCCATCAGTGGGTACATTCAGGAAACCTTCTGGCAGCGAGCAGTAGCAAAGTCCATATCGCCTGACCTCACTTTATATAGACACGGGCACAAAAGAAATGGGTAGCTCACTCCTCTCGCTCGCCATGCTCCATCATTCTGAGGGGGTGGCAGCTCGCATCCGGCTCCTCCCACAAGATGGATCGTATTCGTTGATTGAAACTGACTGTGCCCCCTCCCTCTGATAGAGTTTATAGGAGGGGCACACAGTAGCAAGGAGTGATTCTGGCTCAGCGTTGAGCCACTCACATCGCGGGGGTGGGGCTCTGGTTTTCGCACCAGACCCGGACAGATTTTTGCAAAAAGTTCTCATGCATCCTGTTTGTGTCATGCTGTGCAGCCTGCAGACCAGGCCAGTCCCCTGTACTGAGGTGGGATGTTGAATATACAAACCGATAGCAGAGGGTGCGGGTCCGGGATGTGGTTGTAGCGTGGCCAGGCCTGGATTAAGATTTAGAATAGTCGTTGTACTTGCCGAGTTCAGGAGTATAGAGAGTTCCGTAGTTAAATCCGTTTCCGTGTCCAAGGGTCTGAGAGGTAAGAATCGTGATGGGTAAGCTGAAGTCGGGAGCCAGAGAGATGTCAGACATGCCGGTTCAAATCTGTAGGGGTAAAGACAAACAGGAGCACGACACAGTTTCCAGGCTACACAGGAAGCAAGGAGCTATGCAGAGCAAGGAGGAAGTGACAGAGCAGGGTATTTAAAGCGGTATCCACCAATCCAGACGGGGGCGTGACGAGGAGCAGCTCCTGAGAGTAACAGGGCTCAGCTGAGCATGCAGGAGGCGTGGCAAGAACTCCCGGGCTGAGCGGGGGGCGGAGGCAGGCATGGCGTGCGTGTTACAAGTGCCAGGGATAAATGCACGCTCTGTAACGCCGGCGCGAGAATCCAAGATGGTGGCCGCGGCGTGAGTAGCAGGAAGTGCCGCGCGCCGGCAGGGGTAGCGATGTGGGGCAGAGGCAGCAGCAGCTGCAGTACTGGTAGTGGGTAAGGAGGGGTCACGTCGCAGGGGACGTGGCCCCCGATTCCTTAGTTTGCAAGCAGCACGAGCACTCTCCAGACTTGGCGGGAGACGACATTTTAGATCACACAGTCCATGCAGTGCAGTCCTTTGCAGGGCAGCTACCATTTTGAGGGGAATAAAGGGATTTCATGAAGGGCGACCCTCACTATTATGTAGGGGTTCGCTCTCCTGGTACATCTGTGTGGCACACCCAGCTCCTTCCCCTGGTGAACACGATAGTCCACTCAGGAGCAAGGAAGGGGCAAGGATTCGACGGTTCACGCTGTTTCTTGCAAACTGAGCTCAACAAAAGCCTGCAACTGCAGGCAACTTCTACAAAACACCATGCGGCTTCCCAGGTGTGGCAGGAATCACCATTTTGTTATTCTACACTGTAATAGGCATTTTTCTGTAGGGAAGCTTCCACTGGCAGGCAAAACCCCATTTTAAGCACATTTCATTCTAACACTGTCCAGTTCTCTGCGGTATCTTGTGCTTGAAACTGCTACTCTTACTCCACCCTGCTTTGGCACTGACACTGCAGACCCTTTCAGAGACCCTGGGACACGTTAACCAGGCCACCCCCACCAGGCATCCAACACCTATCAGACCTCAGGGTGACTTAGAACAGAACATGTAGCTTCTTGTTCCAACCAAAATATCCTTTAGGGCAGTACAAGCTGCAGCTTCTGGCAGATAAAAATCCCCTTCACACCTCACCTGTCTCCCTCTCACACTTAAGCACTGGAACTGTAAATGCACTTTTTCCTTTCTGGTTCTGCCTGCTAGTAAACCTGTCCTGATCATTAGCTCAACAGTGCCTCCAAATGTAGCCCTTGTACCCTCCCCCCCCTAAGTGAGATTGGGGGGTCTGATTCTCTGGCTACTCCATTTAGGTGTTGTGCTGTACCTGTGTGGCAACAGGAGGGCTGAGTGCTCCGCGGTGTTGTGGGGAGGACAGGCAGGACTTGTTTTCAGGGTACTTTGGTGCAGCGCCTCCAGTCAGCATGGATCCTCTGGACAGCAGCAGGATAGCCCAGACTGACACCTTTCAGCTCAAGACAGGGAATCACACTTCTTTATAGTTCAATGGTATTTATTGCAGTTAGATCAGATATACAGAGCAGGTGCATTTTTCTCCTAGCTTCCCCTAACGAAGGTGCACTGATTAGGGCCTGAGGCCCAGACCAGGCCTTCAGGACTCCTCCTCTGCCTCCTAGTGAGACAGAGAGTAGGGCCTTCACGGGGGAGGAAAGAGAGACACCCACTTTAGGAAAGTGCCAGTATATATAGCCTTGAGTTTGTGTTTGTAACCCTGCCCCTTAACAAAGCAGGTTGAATACTGATAGGTCATCACATTCTATGTGTGACCCAATCAGTATCCTTGCCTCAGGCTGACACTTTCTGGCTGTTGCTATGGCCCGCCCTTGGATACCTACAATTGTATCCAAGGCTGCAAAAAGCATACAACGCCTTAGAGAAGGAATTAACCCATCCACTGCCTGCACCTAACAGGTCATACACTGGTAGGGCCCAGGAAAAGGCATAGCGGCCGAGAGGCTATGCTACATTCTCCCACTGGTTAAAATTCCAACATAAAGGTTTTTTTTTTTTTTTAACAGTGGGGGTGTTTCTCTGTGGTGATGTGTTCTATAGAATGGGAACTCACATTTTCCCAAAGAATAAAGTGCATCCCCAAAACTGTGGCAATAAGTAAAATGGGGTGATCTTATTCAGTCCTCTCCTAGCAGGATGATGTCACTCAATGCGATGAAGATGTGGTAATATATGGATTCAGAACGAAAAACCAAACATAGTGCAATCCAGCAATTTCAAAAACTTTATCTATTAAAATCTAATACGATGTACACTTACATAGTGTTAAAAGGTTAAAAGCACATAATAAAAGCGTGTCCTGCTCTCAGGCTCTCGCCACCCTCCTTGGTCGGATTTCTCGGCACGTCGCATCACTTCTGGTCGTGACGCGCTTCCGGTCTTGGATACAGGAGGATCCTGGATGCAGTCAGGTAAGGGCAGAGTGAGCCGGATAGATGGTGTCTCTGGTTCCCCTCCTTCTGTGGCGTGCGTGTCACGGGTTGCGTTCCTACTGCACCGGAAGTGATGTCATCCGCTTCCAGGGGTTCCGGCCAATGGTAAAGACGTCACTCTACGCGTTTCACCTCTTCGGTTTCATCAGGAATTTCACACACACACACTGACTGACGCACGCACACACACACACACTGACTGACGCGCATACACACCCACTGACTGACGCGCACAGACGCGCGCGCACACACACACTGACTGATGCGCACGCACACACACTGACTGACGCGTGCACACACACACTGACGCGCGCACACACACTGACGCGCACACACACACACACTGACTGACGCGCGCACACACACACTGACTGACGCACACACCCACTGACGGAGGCGCGCACACCCTCACACTGACTGACTGACGCATGCACACACACTGACTGACGCGCGCACACACACACACTGACTGACTTGCGTGCACACACACACTGAGTGACGTCTTTACCATTGGCCGGAACCCCTGGAAGCGGATGACATCACTTCCGGTGCAGTTGGAACGCAACCCGTGACACGCACGCCACAGAAGGAGGGGAACCAGAGACACCATCTATCCGGCTGCTGAGATCCACTGCGTGTGATCGAAATGCTTTTAAACTTTTGAAATCATGTGAGTGTAATACCTTCCACTTACCTTTTATAAATTCTTTGTATACAGTCTGCACTATGTCCAGTCTTCTTCTTTAAGGTCTCTTGGAGTCTATATGGGGCTAAGACTGATTTCCTGACCACCGTGTGATATCCATATTATTGATAGATACCTTTACGTGCCTTTAACCCTCTCACACTTGTGAGTACATCTATAATAGATCAGCCAATTTACTCCGAATTTATCACATACAGTATTGCACTATCAATATATTTTTTGCTTCCACATATTCCTGCGCTTCCCGGAGAATCATCCCTACTACTCACCACGAGGACTGACAGAGCAATCCTCACAGGTTTATAGCAGCACCTGTTTATGTGTTTGAATAAGTATCACTTTTTTGATTATTTAATCACTATTATATCACTATCTCTAGCAATTTGATTTATTTAGAGCGCCACCATTTTGATAAGTTTCCTTTTCACAAGGGCAGAGTGAGGCCAGCAATGCACTAGATATGTCATTGCCAGTGCACTGCTGGCCTAACTCAGCCCTTACCTCATTGCATCCAGGATCCTCCTGTATCCGAGACCGGAAGCCTGTCACGACCGGAAGTGACGCGACGTGCTGAGAGCAGGGCCGCCCACAGAAATCTTGGGGCCCAGGACAAATGCAAGGAGCAGTCCCCCCCTGCACACCAACTAAGAAATGTTTTTTTAGGGGGCAACTTTTACTTAAATGGCAGTGTTGCGTGCCCTTTTTCACACCTCGCGTGCCCCCTCTATTTCCCTCCCTTTTCCCATGTATTTCTCTCCCCTCCGTCTCACCTCTCACTCTCCCCGCTCCATCAATTACCCCACTCTCCCTCAATACCTGCCCCCGCCTCACATGTATTTCTCTTCTACTCCCTCTTTTCCTAACTCCCTCTCCCCCCCCCACTTACACACCACTCTCACTCAATTCCCTCCCTCCTCACATAATTCTCCCCCCCACAAAGTATATACCAAAAAAAACCACCCCAATGCAAATAACTTCCCACCCCAAATACATACAAAAAAATCCACAACCCCCAAATATATAAAAAAAATCTCCCCAAATATATACAACCCCCCCAAATACATAAAAAAAAACCCACCTCCCCAATACATATAAAAAAGACAATACATATATTTAAAAAAACAATGCATATATAAAAAGCCCCAATGCATATATAAAAAGCCCCAATGCATATGAAACCCCTCCAATGCATATACAAAAAGCCCCAAGACATATAAAGAAGCCCCCACTCCCCCCCAATACATATAAAAAAAACCCACTCCCCCCCAATACAGATGTAGCCAGGTCCCCTTTCGGTCGCCCGTTGTTGCGCCTCCCTCCCTACCTCCGTGGCTGCAGGGGTTAGTGTGGGTGACAACAGGTTTGCCAGAATCTCCGCCGGCCCTTTCTGCAGAGCGCCGCTATCTTGCGCATGCGCGAGGAGCGCCTGGACTTGCGGTGGCCAGTTGAGGGTTGCGGATGCACAGTACACAGCGCGCACACGGCGGCCCATATAGAAAGGTTCCGCGGGGATTACAAGCCCCATAGTGCTCAGGGGCAAATGTACCACATGACGTCAGGGAGCCAATTGCACGGTCAGGTCTCCTGGAGCAGGAGATGGTATTCGCGCGCTGGAAGAGGAGTCAGTTGGAGCTGGAGTAAGAGGTGTGTGTGCAGGGATCTGTGACCCTCTGCACTAGGCCAGATTTCCCCTAGGCCCCAGCTAGGCCCCGACTCCCAGTATTAGTTTGTGGCAGCTACAGGGACAGGCCTTAGATAGGAACCTTGCCCCATAGCTATTATAAGTCAGGGACATAGTGCTACTCTGCGTGATCCTGACACGGTGGTCTGGGACCAGACCACTGAACTGAGGCAGAGACTGTCTTCAAGGTGGAACCACCCGGCTGGATGCCGTCCCACGCGGAGGAGAACATCGCTGGATCGCGGATCCCTTCTGATCCTTGTCGGTGCGCCCGGGTGCTCGAGTGCCCGGCAGGTACCATTACAGAAAGTGCACCAACTCTAACACATTCAATGAGTGGGCTATGCGGTCACACACTGTGGGTTCGGTGTGGGCATTGCAGGACATTGAGGGACTGGGATTCTCAGGACACGGTGTGGGTTACACAGTGGTGGGATACAGCCTTGTGAGTTGCATGGGTATTTGTACCTTTAGTTGGTAAAGTTATAAGATATTAGAGATTAAGATATGTGTGCCAGTAAAGGCTGTTCTATTTTACTGCGTGTGTGTTTATTGTTTGTGTCCTGTGAGGGGCTCCTCCCACTACATTGGGATCCATCTCAGGTGGAGGCGCTGCACCAACATTATAAGTATCTCGCCCCAGGCTCCCCGTGGTGGATGCGAGCCAACAGGTTAACGGGCAGTACCAGTAGCCATTTTGTTTAAGGCGAAACAGGGCTACATTTGGAGGCGCTGCTGAGATTAAGGCCTGGGCTGCCCGAACTCAATGAAATCATGTCACTTACTCTCTCATTACCCTCAAGACATGAGGTGTATGAGTGGGCAGCAAAAAGACAAGTCCCGCCCCTACAAGCACTTGCTGTTGGACAAGTCCCAGCTAACACCTCCTCTTATGACATATGTATGTTGTTGGGTCAGTACCCAGGCTTACGGGAGGCCAAAATCCTAGGCTGCCGCATAGACACAGATGGGGTATGGTGTTTAGTCTTAGTGACGGGGTGGGGGGGGGTAAGATTTAACAAAGGAAGGACGTCCCTGCAAATTATGGCTCGCTGGAGCGCTCAGTCAAGGGTGTCCCATTATCTACCCCGAAATGCTGATAAAGTTGGAACACCGTAGTCCTGGCACGGATTTACAGGAGGTTGCTATGAGACTGTCCTCATTGCCCCCAGAGAGCCTTTGCGGAGACGACACTAGTATAATATCCTGCTCCAACTGCAGTTCCAGTATAGGCAGCTCTAGCCCCCGCCGGGCGGGTGACATACAACTGTTGGCCCCATATAGTGGCTGGGAGCTTCCAAGAGTGAACCTCCTCCGCCGTATCGCAAGTTGAAAAACTTTTCAGGCACCAAACCTACACCTGCCAGTGAAGAGACCTTCGACGCCTGGAGGGACTACACCTTACAGGTCTTCGAGGAATGGTCTTGTCCAGACATGGTGAAACGACAAAGAATCATGGTGTCACGAGGGAGACTCCAGGAGCGGGTAGGACCTCGGTGGCCGGAACAGCGGGAGCAGGCAAGATTGTTGGGGTCACGGGCTGAGGTTGGTGGCAAGCGGCAAGTCAGATCGTCGTGGGCAAGCAGGGGTCGGTGGCAGGCAGCAAGCAGCAAGCAGGATCGTCATAGGCAAACAGGGGTCGGTGGCAGGCAGCAAGCAGAATACTCATGGCAACATGCAGAGGTTCAGCAACAGGAAGGCAGCAGGACAGGGGAACAGGAACTGGGCAGGGGAGCAGGAGCTGAGACTACGGAGCAGGGACAGGTCTGGGACTTGCTAGCAGGAAACAGACTGGTGCAATCTAGTTAAATAGCAAGGGCTTTTAATATGAACAGAACTCCGGTACAGAACAGGACTGGTACAGGAACAAGCTGCGACAGAAGCATGGGCAATGGCATGGAGTCTGACACAAAGCAAAGGCAAGGACCCAAACAGGAAGCAGGAACTATAAGAACAGAGAACAGGAGCAACAAGAGGAGACAGACAGACAACCACCAGAGCAGACAGAAAGCAGCAGCACACCCGGTGGACAAGGAAAGGAACTATGGCTAGGCTCAAGAGCGTTCTCCGGACGATCCTCCAGGCTCTTCTCGGAGGCCTTGATGAAAAGTGGTCTCAAGATGACCCACCTCTTGTGGTTTGTCAGCGGGCAGAGGATACTTCACAGGTACAGACTGAAAAAGTCCATCAGAAAGCAGACAGAGGAATTCAGTTCTCTCTCGGAACAGTTGAATGTCAGGATGCATCAACCCAAGAGCCAGAGAATCCGTGAGCAGTAAGCTTGACTTTGCCGAGTAGGTCACAGGCTCAGCAAAGGACGCATCAGATACTTGTAGACAAACAGAAGAACGTGCGCTTGTCTACACTGCAAAGGAGTCAGTAGATCCTCCTGACGACCCTCCAGGTTTAGCGGGGTGTCCCTGATGGAAAGCAGACTCACGATGGCCTTCGGAACACACTCAATTTTTCGCAGGAACATAGAAATCAGCAACGACTCCGGACAACCCTCCAGGCTCTTCAGGGAAACCTTGATGGAAGGCCAACTTAATGTGTACATCTAGTGCTGATGGGAAATCTGTGAGAGGTGCATTTATCTTCATCACAAGAGCGTAGGCTTCAGCAACAGGTACATTAGGCATTGCAAGGAACTTCACAAGGGGTCCGTCTAATGTCATAGCAGGGGCATCGGGAACAGATACATCAGGCTCTTCACATGCGTCAGTGGGGACATCTACAGTAGTTGACTTTCTGTGGTCTCTTTTTGTGATCAACATATCTTTTTTAGTTTTGGAATCAGGAACTTCCCGATGGGTACGTTCAACTCAATTGCAGGGGCATGGACATCAGGAACATGGGCCTTAGGCACGGGTGCATCAGACTCTCCATTCGAGTCAATGAGGACATTAAGTTCACTCTCTGTGGTCTCTTTTTGTGACTGCCGTTTCGTGGTATCACTTAAATTCTCATTAAGACCAGCTATTTGAGTTTTCAGCTCTTGAAGCTGTCCTTCTGCACTTCTTTTACCACTCAATGCAGTTGTCAGTTCAGCTTCTTTGGAGTTGAGTCTCGACTCCATATCTCCTATCTGACTCAGAGCAAAGCTTAAATGTGTTTCATTTTCTTTATTTCTGACCTGCAGCTGCCGATACTCCTCCCTGGACCATGTCCAGCTCCAGCTGCAGTAGGGCCTTCTCACGGGCTGTGTGGTCCAACAATTTGCAGGCATCTGCCATTTTGACCTCATAGCACAGTGTCAAGCCGGCCACTTGACGATCGGACACCTCCTCTCCCTCCTCCTTTTTGGCAAGCTGTGTCTTGAGCTCAGCGATCTGCGCCTGCAGCGCTATGAGTTGCTGGGATGTGTGTTTTGCTGCCAGCTTTAGCTCTTCCATTTTTAGGCATTGCTGCAATTTCCACTCCTCAGCGAGAGACCCCTGATTGAGTGCATCCTGCAATTCTCCTCTCAGGGCTTTCATCTCTTCACTGTGATAATTTTGAGCTTTCTTCCATGCATCACTCATTACGTCTTGGAGCTCTGCCAATTCCTTTGCTAGGGTCTCAGCAGCTAGGCTTTTCCAGGTCTCTTTCTCCTGGGTGTACTGACTGTTAGGAATGGAGCAGTGTCTGCTCCTCTAACTCTTGCTTCAGTTTCTGGACCACCTTGTGCTCCCTCTCATACAGGGTTACCTGGCCGCTAAGCACCTCCTCCAGCGGGGCTCTGGTTATCTCATTGTGGCCTTCAGCTCCTCATGCTGCTCTTTGGGGACACACTGGGTACTCAAATGCTCTTGCAGCATTTTTACTTTGCTAGCAGTCTGGAAACTTTCTTCCTTCAGACTTATGTTCTCTTGCTTTACTGACTTTCTGTCCCTTCGCATAGGCATCCCTCACTGTACACAGTTTTGTGTTTAGACCGTGGCCTTCCTGGCGAGAGCGTTCCAGCTTTGTATTCAGCCTTTGAACTTCTTTCTGAGATGCTTCCAGCGCTGCGCCGACTTGATCCATGAAACTCTGGTACTGGGCAGAATCAGTGTAGGAGTTCTCCAGCTTATTTGACAAGATCACCCTGTCATTCTCCCACTGATACTTTTCTTTTTCCAAGTCACCCTCTGCTTTATCCAGTGCTAATTGCATCCTTGACTTTTCTTCTATCAATAGTCTCTTCTCCTCTTCTAATTCATTGAATCTTTTATCTCCTTCACTGGCTTGGACAAAGAAGTTCTTACTCATTTGGTTTATAGTTTCAAACCTACTATTTAACTCTTCGGAGGCATCTCTCACAGAACGTATCTCTGTTTTTAAATAGGAACTCCCCTTCTGAACGACTTCCATCTCTGTTTAAAGTAGCAAATCTCCTCCTGGGAGACTTTAAGCTCTGTATTAAGCCTGTGAACTTCCTTCTGAAAGGTTTCCAGCGCTGTGTAAACTTGATCAATTAAACTCTGGTCATGGGCAGAAACGGCGTATGGCTTCTCCAGTTTACTTGAAAGGATCAACCTGTCCCTCTCCAACTGATCTGTTTCTTTCTTCTGGAGAACACACTTCGCAATTGCTGAGGTCAGACAGCTTTGGCTTCTTGCTCTTTATCTAAGTGTCCATGGATACAATCAATCTCTTTCCGTGCAGATTGAAGTGCCTGAGTTAGGGCATCTTTTCCTTGGTTAAATACATCCTTTTTCTCTTCCACTATTCTTGGGTTAAGTCTGTGAGTTGCCTTAAGCTGCAGCATATCTTTCATCAAATGCAGACTTTCCTGAGGTTAAAGGTTCATCCTTAACTCCTTCTGCAACTTCCACTGTAATACCTCCTTTCCTTTTCTTCTTTCTCCTTGCCTTGAGAAGTTCTGAAGAATCAGTGGTACTGTGTTCACATTTATTGCTCGACTGTTTTCAAAGTGGGAGCCCTAGCTTCAGACACGGGGAAACCAAACTTCCCAGGAAACCCGTAAAGAGGAAATGTGTCTTTAAAGAAGAAGCATTAGAATGAACAACAGAAATATTAGACACAGAGAGACACAAGATAGGAGAGCTGACCTTTTGAGACCTTAGCATCAGTCACAGAGATATCATAAATTGCAAGGAAAAACATAGACAGAGAAACCTGTAGTGGAATCTGAAACTTTAGAACTAATCATAAGAATATCATAGACAGAGAAACCTGCAGTGGCATCTGAAACTTTAGACATCAGGCGTAGGGATATCATAGGTTGCAGAGAAACAAACTACAGGGAAACCTGAAACCTTAGAACCAAATCATAGGAAGAACTACAGATTGCAGGAAAATCACAGCATGCAGCAACAAAATAATGGGAGCACTTTTGTCTTTTGAAATGGGAACCCTGTGAACAGCAGTGGTCAAACCAGGGAAAGCAGTAAATCAAGGTAACAGTCTTTAATAGAAACTTGAGTCTGAAAATCAGCGGTGGCCCACCCAGAAATGCAGAGTCTGAAAATGGCAAAAACAGGTACTGCAGGGGGTTAACCCAGGCACTTCAACAAAAAAAACCTCAAAGAAAGGTACACTGATCTCTGCAGCAAAAAAAACTTCAGGGTCCCAAATTAACAAAAAGTACTTATCTTCCCCCCACGTAAGCGGGAAGGGTCTGCTGCAGCAGGCAGGAGACGGGTCTGTTCCAGCGAGGTCCCGAAGTGGCCTTTGCTTTCCGTCACGAGGGAGACTCCAGGAGCGGGTAGGACCTCGGTGGCCGGAACAGCGGGAGCAGGCAAGATTGTTGGGGTCACGGGCTGTGGTTGGTGATAAGCGGCAAGTCGGATCGTCGTGGGCAAGCAGGGGTCGTGGCAGGCAGCAAGCAGGATCGTCGTGGGCAAGCAGGGGTGGGTGGCAGGCAGCAAACAGGATCGTCGTGGGCAAGCAGGGGTCGTGGCAGGCAGCAAGCAGGATCGTCGTGGGCAAGCAGGGGTCGGTGGCAGGCAGCAAGCAGGATCGTCGTGGGCAAGCAGGGGTCGGTGGCAGGCAGCAAGCAGGATCGTCGTGGGCAAGCAGGGGTCGGTGGCAGGGGGATGCCTACGATCAATATCTATCAGGCATCTGTGAACCTCACTAATTTTCTGTAGATTCCATCTCCAATTCAGTTATTACTGCATTGGGCTTGAAGGTAGCATTTGAGGAGGTAGCTTTATTAAGAGTACCCCATACTATACACTATTATAGGCTGTCACGTTTCAGCAGTACATTCAAACATCCAGTTATGAATGCACCACATTTGTGGTTCAACTGAGCTTATACAGCAATGTTACCTTGATCACAGTCACTCCCAGTGCTGTATATTTATTTTATACCCCTATATTTTATTCATTGATGACAATAAAGTATTTTAATTAATTCACTATTCATTCTTGTGATTGAGTGCTCATATACTGGGTTCATCTTTTCTCTGAGTATACTCTTGCCTACACTGCACCCAGTGAGCACCTCACTTTTATTTTCTAGCTGTTGCGGGGGCCCCCCCATCTGTGTATCGTCGGTGGCAGGCAGCAAGCAGAATCGTTGTGGCAACATGCAGAGGTTCAGCAACAGGAAGGCAGCAGAAGGACAGGGGAACAGGAACTGGTCAGGGGAGCAGGAACTGAGACTACGGAGCAGGGACAGGTCTGGGACTTGCTAGCAGGAAACAGACTGGGGCAATCTAGTTAAATAGCAAGGGCCTTTAATATGAGCAGAACTTCGATACAGAACAGGACTGGTACAGGATCAGATACAGGAACAAGCTGCGGCAGAAGCATGGGTATAGGCATGGAGTCTGACACAATGCAAAGGCAAGGACCCAAACAGGAAGCAGGAACTATAAGCACAGAGAACAGGAGCAACAAGAGGAGACAGACAGACAGACAACCCCCAGAGCAGACAGAAAGCAGCAGCACACCCGGTGGACAAGGAAATGAACTATGGCTAGGAGCAGGATGTCTGGGAGACCCTGACACATGGAGTGCTTGCGGGCCCCTGCATCCACCATGGTAAAGATGTACCGAGACCAACATGCTGACGTCACGGCGCAGAAACTGATGGTGTCTTTGACCCGCATATATGGTGTAGAAGATGAGAGTGAGCTATGGTCCAAATATTATCACCTTCGTCAGAAAGAGTGGGAAGACTTATCCGATTTCATTCAACGGATTCAGCTGATCTTGTGGGACTTACGTTCGCGGCAGATCATCAAGGCCTCTGAAGTGGATGAATACCGACGGAAACAATTTCTGCGAGGGGCCATCCCCACCCATGATATCGTTGTAATGATCCGGTGTTCGCTACTACAAGGAGAGCCGCCTACACTGGAAGACTTGCTGGGAGTGGTGAAGGGGCATGAGGCCTACACATGATTGCACCTTCCCAAGAAGACCAAAGAGGCCCACAAGGATGAGGCGAAGGAGACAATGACTTCAAAAGCTAAGGGAGCCAAAGGTGAGGATACTCATCTCCTGTTACTGACGTGCCCGAGGCTACTCCCGAGACCCAGAACAGCTCAGCTCCTCGGTCAGAGCACCGCTGCTCCGATTGTGGCCAGAGTTGGCATTTCGCCAGGACTTGCACAAAGCCCAAGAAATCCCCTACGGGAGCCGGAACTTTTACCGTACGAGTACAACAATTCCCCTCAGCTATCCCGGAACTACCGGAAGATGAGTCCAAGACCGGTCCTGACGCAGGTCCCCCACCAGCCACCTACTGCAGGATAGGCCCCGTCGTGATCATAAGAGTTGTCGTGGAGGGCATATATTCCTCGGCCTTGCTGGATACTGGGTCACAGGTGACCATTATATCCCGGTCATTTTATGACCAGAATCTTCAACATCTGTCTCTGCAGTTGGCCGAAAAGATGAAGTTGTGGGGCCTCAGTCAAGAGAACTACCCCATTGACAGAGTGGTGGCCGTTCGAATCAACATATTACAGTTGAATACTAACCAGACGCATCCGATGGAAGTGGAGGCTCTCGTCTGTCCAGAGCCTCGGGAACACCCGAGTGCGCCCATCATATTAGGGAGTAATTCTGACGTGGTACGGTCTATGATCTGGGCCTATCTGCATGAAGAGGGCGAACTACCTCTATCCGCGTTAAGAATTCATCCGGCACTAAAAGATGAGTGCTATCGAGTTGCGATGCAGGAAGAATGTGGAGAGATCTTCAACTTGGAGAAAGGGTTGATAGATATTCCACCAGGGGGAGTGAGGCATATGACCGCCGTGGTCAAGTACTTGGGCCGCGACGAAGCTGACATGTATTTCTCTCAAAACCACCCCTGAGGATGATCTCAAGAGAGGGTATAAGATGATACCCGAAATAAGGGAATGGACCACCACCATCCCCAAGAAGATAACGTTGTCCATCCAAAACATTTCCCCGTACCCGGAGCATCTGAACATAGAACAAGCACCTTATATCTTGGATGGGTCATATTATATATGTAAAGATGAATATTCAACCAAGGCTACTCTATTATTTTCAAACGTTTCCGATCCCTATCCCAATGATATATATAATGCGAAATGGGATAATGCAATTTATATGGCGTGGTAAAAGACCAAGGGTAGCGAGATCTGTCTTGCTATCTCCCAGATAAAGAGGAGTTCTGGTGGTTCCGGATATCAGAAAATACTATCTGGTTACCCATTTAAGGCATATAATTTTCTGGTATTCAAAAAAAAATCTGTATTGGTGGGTACACATAGAAAGTTTGTTTAGTATAACTGTACTACTGGCCCTTCTATGGAAAGGAAAGCTCATTAGGCAGTCCCAACAACAATTTGATGCCAGTTATAAGATTTACATTTAAAATCTGGCAAAGGATTAAATCACAATATCAAATAATATTTATTTATTTATACTGGAAAAAAATCCAGCCCCCCTCGAGGGGAGATGTAGAACAGAGCGAGAACGAGGTCCAAAACAATGGAGAGACTAACAGCGTTTATAAGACACAGGACCATACAATTCCATAAAATATGGGAACCATGGAATTCCAGGGAGAGATAAATGATATGACTCTCCTTTGAGGGATTAAAAACATTTATAAAGATAAGCGACTAGATAGAGGTTTTGTCAGAAAATATATGCAATAATGTGTGTGACAATGTTGTACTAGGTTCATATGTATACAATGATTTTGATGTGTATGGTGGTACCCTCTCCCTCCCCCCCTCTTTTTTTTGTATCCCTACCCAGTTGTTTGAAAAGACAAATAAAAAATAAGTCAAAGAAAATAAAAAAAAGATCAAGGAATTACAGTAGGATGAGTTGTCCAGTTTATGTGGAGTGCTGTGTACAGCATCAGCTCTAAATGGATCAACTATGCTATAAGTATGTCATAGACAATCGAGAAGATCATAATTATTGTTGCACTTATTTTGTAGTGCATATTATGTGATTGCAGTTTTTGGTTTGCAATGAAAATTTGTATTAAAATCACAGTATTTCACAGCAGCTGTTCTGATTAAACATATGTCCCTATAGCTAACAGCTAGACCATCCAAAGGTCTTCTGTATGTGCAACCAATCACTGTGCTTGCTAAACCACACAAGTTTTCATATGAAGATCTACTTTTAATTATAGTGCTAAATCACATACAGTAGGAATGTTTAGTGAAAATACAAGAGCGGAATGAATTGTGACATACCTAACTTTAGTCTCATAAAATGTATGTGACCTAAATGCGGTCACAGCACAACCAAGAACTGTGCAGCATAATGTCGCAAAACTCTGTGCGCACTTTAAACTCCATTCTACAATCGAGAACAGAATCGCCCTAGTAACTCTTACAATACTGAACAATGAATAGTTCATTAAGGTTTTCTTTAACGCTTGAGAAATTCAAAGGGGTTTTAATTATGGCTGCCCCGTTAATTGAAATCCTTAACAGAGAGTAGTAGTGAATGGAAAATTAGGAATTCAAATAGATAAATAAAATTGGAATGGAATAAAAAGCCCCATTAGACTCCAATATCTCAATATTTTACACGTGGTATTTCATGCAGCCTATAAAATTGGTTATTTAGTACTCATTAGAAAATTGAATAGATGTCTGTATTTTTTTCTGCCAATTACCTTGCTTTTGTGATTTGTAATGCCCAGTTAATCAAACAAAAACACTTATACTGTACGTACATATTCTCTGCATCTATACAATATAAAACATTGCTCACCACAAATGGCAACCATCACAACTGATGCTGCAGGTTCGTTCCGTGCTGTGAATACGAAAGCTTACCCCAATCACAATGCTCACGGCATTGGCTGACAACTTTTTAGGACAGGAAATAAGATAAGGCCAGTGGCAAAATCATGACTTTGCAACTCAGCAACTGGGTCCGCTTTTTATTTTGTTGAAAAATCTCTCTGTCTGTTTAATTCCATAATATTCCTAGATTTTGCAAAGGCTTTTGACACAGTTGATCATGTTATCCTGCTTAACAAACTCCAGAGCTCTGGAATAGGGAAGCATGCTTTAAACTGGTTTCAGTCCTACCTATCAGGAAGATCCCAACATGTGTCCATCTCAGGCTCTAACGCCAACCCCCTGGATATCACCTGTGGTGTCCCGCTAGGCTCTGTTCTGGGGCCCCTACTCTTCTCAGTGTTCATTAATGATCTTCCCGCAGCTTGTAAGGAAGCCTCAATACACATGTATGCAGGTGACACAATCCTATATGCACACAGCCAAAGCCTCTCTGACCTTGAACACATTCTTCAATCTGACTTTTTGAGAGTTGAAAAGTGGATTTCCCAAAACAAATTGTTTTTAAACACGGACAAGACTGTAACAATGGTATGTGGGACCAAGGCTAAATTTCAAAAACTCCCAATGACTGAGCTCCAGATCAGAACCACTGCTAAAACCACCCTAATTCCTGTTACTAGTTTCAAATACCTGGGCATATGGTTTGACTCCCATTTAACATTCGGGATGCACATTGACATCCGACATCCAAAACCTATGCCAAACTAGGTGTACTTTACAGGAACAAATCCTCCCTAAGTCTGCTGGTCAGAAAGCGTATCGCACAGCAGATGCTAATGCCAATTGTTGACTATGGAGACATAGTATACGGTTCTGCACCCCAAACCCACCTTAGCAAACTTGAAACTCTCTACTATTCAATTTGTTGTTTTGTTCTCCAATGCAACTTCAACACACATCACTGCAAAATGCTTAAAGAACTAGATTGGTCATCACTTGAGACTAGGCGCAAAGTTCATCTTTCTTGTCTTGCCTTCAAATACTTTCTGGACAAGCTACCCGTCTATCTGAACAAGCTCATCACCCCTACCACATGCAGCATTTATCATCTGAGATCTGACTCCAAAAGACTGTTCATGGTCCCAAGGTTCAACAGGGTATCCGGCCACTCCTCTTACTGTGCACCCCAAAACTGGAACAATCAACCGGAGACTCTCACAGCCACCACCAGTCTAAGTTATTTCAAAACGAAACCTGTCACATTTTAATCGGTCTGTAACTGTTACATACGGCTATAATATAAATTATCTCTAACTGTGCATGCTATGTCTTGTATATAATGTATACCGTTTACTTATGTAACTGTTTTTGTAACCATGTATATTATCTGTCATCTTAACTCTATGCCCAGGACATACTTGAAAACGAGAGGTAACTCTCAATGTATTACTTCCTGGTAAAACATTTTTATAAAAAAATACATCTAGTGTTGTAAACCACAATACAAAACAATTGTTTGAAATCCTTTTATACTGTTGTGAATCTTTCTAGAAATTCCACTTCATGAGTAGACCAGGGTCCAAACTTCTCTGCTTTGTTGTCGTTTCAATGAAAATGATATGATGTCTAATGTGTTTGAACTGCTTTTTCGATTAAATAAGATATTGGAGTTTGCATCTTGCAGTTTTAACATGTTCTAGGAGCCACTCGTTCTGGACTTACATTTAGTATAAGTAAATGTCCTGCTACCAATTTGTAGTGCTAAAAAAATACTCAGTTTGCCAATGAGAGTTGTGATTATGGGGTCTATATCAAGGCAAAAGGAGTACAACTCTGGAAACAAAATGATTCTAGACCTGTTAAAAGAAAAATATACTGAAGCTTTCAATGGGAGTTGTTCTTTAATCCTTTATGTGCCCCTGATGTAACTACCGTCGGTCTTCCACTCTAGGGGCCCTGTAAGAGATGTGTGCAGAGGTATGCAAAGGGAGACCGTTTAGGGTGAAATTAACATCTGGCGTTATTGAGCCTTTCCCTTTAAATAGCACAGCACACAAAAATATATAAAAACAACAAACACCTATCCTTTTGTAAGGGCTAACTTACTTCCCCAGTCCCTCTCTTACAAGACTGGGAGGATAAGCCCCTTTCCAGCCTACCACCCCCAAAGTCTCAGCGGTACCTTAAAGCAGGAGGCCCTTCGGGTCAGTAGTGTCCAGGTGTCTTGGTGTGCTTGAGGGTCCAGCCTTTGGCAGGTTCCTGGGTCCTCTGCGTCCAGGAAAAGAGGTCTGGTCTCCTTGTGTCTTGCTGTCAACATACAGTCCTCCTGTATATTCAAGACCATCTCCTCATGTCAGCTGTCAGGGAATTGCATTACATATTTTCCTAATTCTTCCTCTCCCCTTCTGTTGCTTATCTGTCCTCCGGGTGTGCTGCTGTTTCTGTCTGCTCTGGTGTTCCTGTCTGTCTCCTCTTGTTCGTCCTGTCCTCTATCCTTATAGTTTCCTGTTCCTCCCTTGCCTTTGTTTTGTGTACAGACTCTTTCTGCCATGCCCTGATTTGCTTCTGTTCCTGTTTAGTCCTGTACATATTAAAGGCCCTTGCTAGTGTTCTGGCTTGTCCCCATTTGTTTCCTGCTTGTGAGTCCCTGGTCTCAGTTCCTGCTCCCCTGCCCTGTTCCTGCTGCCGACCCCTGCCTGTGACCCCGACGATCCTGCTTGCCACCTGCCACTGACCTCAGCCCGTGACCCCAATAAGCCTTGCCTTCCCTGCTGTTCCGGCCATCGAGGTCCTACCTACTCCTGGAGTCCCCGTGACATCAGCACTGTTGTGTGCCGAGGAAAATCTCTTTAGCAGGAGTTTTAAACCTGTCTCAAAGTCCTAATTAGCCAGGTGGAGTCTGGTTAATTGCCTGGCTGCAGTTAACCAGCTCCCTGCTGGATTTCGAGGCAGTTTCTTACACAGGGATAAGTCCTTGTTACAGGCCCCATAACATAATAGCTACGTCATATACTGCTGCCAGAATCACTCTACTCTTTCCTAAATCGGAAAATAAATAGGTGCAGTATCTCCCCTCATTAAAAAATGAGGTGAAGGGCACAGCTGACACATCACTGAATGGGGTTTTGGACTCCGTGAGATATGGTGTGAGCAGGACTACCATCACAGCGGAGAAGCCACACGCTGGGAAGCTATCCAAATCGCTGTTTTAATACATATTGGCTGTAAGTGCAATATTGTTCTAACCAATCTCTTGTTAATAAATGTATTCTGCCATGATCTTTTCTCTCTTCTTTCCATTGCATACTCTGAATACATTGGAGACCTAGCCTTTCCTAATTAACCCCTGCTACTCCGGATGGGAAGAAAATCATCAGTACAAGCCACATCTAATTTGTAAGTGCAAGTACTTTATTATAAGTACTTCAGTAGGTATATAACCTTTATTGATATATTGTTGTCTTCTTTTGCATTTATCTGGACTATCCTTAACTTTACCTGAGTCAGCGTGCCAGAGGACACTTTTTTCTTCTCTTGTCACATTTGGAGGGACGTGGAACTCCCTCCTGGACTCTGGCTGCTGGACTTAAGTGTACCTATATTGGACTCTTTAATCTTCCGCTATTTGCACATTTGTGTTGTATTTACACTTTATTTTTGATTGTTTATTTAATGATATTTGTATAGTGAGTAGCGCTACTTTTTCTTTTTTGCCACGGAGCAGGGACTCCTTTTCCTAAATGTCACTTTTATGTCTGCAGCACTTCTCCCCTCTATGTGTTATTTGTTATCTATACGATTGTCACGTGTGTTACTGCTGTGAAGCGCGGTGTACATTAATGGCGCTATATAAAAAAAGACATACATACCATTTGCCTATTTTTTAGAGGAATGTGGAGCTCGATCTGGTCGGCTAATAAACAGGAGGACGACTCCTTTACCATTCCGTAATCATGTGACTGCTACTTGCCTGGTCATGTGACCGTGAAGTGCCGGAAAGGACGTGGCCCTGTGGTGTTGCGGTCCCTCTGGCACTCACAAGGTTAATGCAGATTGCCACGGACCTGCGCTACTTTTGCCTTGATACATAGGCCCCAGTAAAATTAAAGCTTAAATGAGGAAAATATACAAACAAAACATTTATATGAGTTACATTATTGTGTGATATTTTGGATAGACCAAGAACAACCACTTACAGACAGAACACCCCTGGAAATACTTACACACAAACTCAGTCAATTCTAATAGTTTGAAGATTTCCATTTAATTTTTCTTAAAAACAGCTGGTTACAACAAAGGAAGGGTGAATCAGTCATTACATGAATTATTCTCCTGGGGACAAGGCAGGATCTGTAGACATGTATGTCCATTCTTAACAGATGGCACCTTAAAACCGATTCAAATGAATGCTTAGCACCATTTAGTATATAAAGCCCTTCATTTTTACTACACTTCTATATATTTAAATAACTTGACATTTGGGGACATGATCTAACCATAAACAATTGTAAATATAACCAAAATCTTGTGCTGTTCCATAGCTAAAAAATAAAAAAAAACACAACCTGGTTCAGCTAAGCTTGGATTTAAGAATTCAAATGATATCAAAACTATTAGCACATTTCTGATTACATTTTATAAAGGCATGCAATCCATTAGTTTCAGTGCATCGTTCCCCCACCACGTCATTTCCTATTTCGACAGTGCATTGAGAAACTAAACTGATGAGTATTTTGCTCTAAAAAAGATAGAGCGACAATAAACAAAATTAATGCATTTCCCAAACTCTGTATTCTTCCCAGAATGTTCTTAGTTAAAAATACTGCTAAGACTTTGCATGGTCTTCTGATTATGTGCATTTGATGATAAAATGCTTTCATGCCACAGCTGCAAAAATGAGAATATCTTGCAAAATATACAGAAAGCTTGGTTCCCGAGTGCAATTCAGAAAAGAACGAACATGCACGTAGCAAACTCTCTAAAACCCAACTTAGAAACATATTTTAGAAATATGTTTCTATTGCAGACAATTTATAAATACTGTTCTAGGCAATATTTAAAATGACTAAATGTGGCCTGAACTGCTGCATTTCAATTTTTGTTGCAAGCTTTCAAGATCTTCGCCGTTAAAATGTAATTTTTCTAATAGTGCGGAAACGAATTGGGTGTACACAGGACTCTGCTGGGAATCCTTATGAAGAGGAATCATGGGTAGCAACCTGAAAGAGAACAAAGAGAACATTGGACATTATTCCAGATGTGACAGTGGGACATGTTTTGCTCATTTAGTGCTAGAGAGAAACATGTTGAACGCCCCTCCCTCTCGAACACCAGTCTGTATTTATAGGAGCACATCTCCTGCAGGTTGTGATACTGTGATTACACCACTATGTAATCTCTGCAAGTATTATGTTACATGAAAACTGCACAACATCAGAACTGACGTTTTTTGGTTAATCTCTAAAATATTGGTACAGCGACCAATATCCATAGACCTTTCTAAAAACAATTTGGGATACAAAGTTGGTCAAACATTTGCAGCAATGTAGCCTAAGAAAAGGCTTTAGGGAAGTGTCCAGGTTAAGTTTATGATATGCAGCATTTAGTCCAGTTTTTTCCTATAAATTGAGTTCGATTTTAGCTATAAGGAGCATCAAATGGAAAGAAACGCCATTTCAAATCATATCAGTGAAAAGCGCTGTCTGACCTCTAATTCTGTTCTCAGGCAAGATTTCTGCTAACACGAACTTTCCAGTGAGATCTTTCAAATTATTATTTCATCAACTTCACCCTCTGCCGCTGGGCACATCAAATATGAATAAAAAGAACTCTCAGAAGAAGCAGATCAATAACCACGAAGAAAGAATCAGAACCCTGCATTTTCTGACAGGCCGACTGAACATTTGCTCATTCGATGGGTGAAGCTTAAAACAGTCATGTTAAACACAGCTATGTGATTAAATGAACAGATCACATACATATTAGCCCACATTCAGCAGAAAGATATGCAACATATTGCCCTGTTAATCAAAGTATAAGGAAATGCTAAAGATGAATCTGGCTTCTGCTTTGGTACAGTCAATGCAGACATCTACATACACTAGCAAATTCTGACCTGTTAGTCAACACTTTATACGACTGGAAAATAATACTGGTATTTATACTCAGATTATCAGTCTCCTGGTGACAAAACTTGCAAATAAAATGTCAAAGAAAAAAATAAAATAAAAACTATATACAATATAGAGAAAGAACCCTCTTGTCTGTGCACTTAGCCTCTGAATTACTGACGTAATATTGTGAATCTTTTCCGATGAGAAAATAATAAAATGTATTATTAAAACCTTTATTAATTAGAATCAAATCGTTAACAAAGTGAAAACAATACAATTGTGCTGGTCTCCTGCAGGAAATGTTATGGATCACAAAAAGTATAATGATTCTAATGCTCTTTGAAACCTTGCGACCATCCTGGCTGGTGTCTCAAATAAAAGGATGATATTAAATAACCATTCATATGGGAAGCAGGGGGTCTCCCGAGCTGAACTACATTCATTTCAACTCTGGGGTCTCCCTGCTAACAGAGAACCATCTCTCTAAAAGGTGATGTCGGTATCTAATGCAGACGCTAAGGATCCACATCACTGGGCACAATAGGAAGCAGCAAGGGATGATGTCACGGTTTTCTATTGACTCGTGCGATGTGTTACCTTTAAACCGCCATATTATGTGCCCATTAGAGATATTTATGTCAGGAAGCAGATGGTCCCGGGAGCTGAAATTAACGCGGTTTAGCTCTTGAGATTCCCTGCTTCAAACCTGGGGGGAAAAGTTTTACATCTGCAGTGTCTCTGTTCGGTTTATTTCTAATTTTGTGCCTTTTTTTTCCGCTCTATTCCTCTTTCATACTAATAATAGCCTATCACAATAGTAGCCCCAGCTCTCAATCAAATACCTGGTTCAGAATCCTCTGAAATCCTAATCGAAGTGGTGAAGAGAGTTTGGAAATTTGGGGAAAGTGTAGCAAGAAAGTAAATTGGTAGATACTATACAGCAAATAAAAATATAACTTGTGTGCATATTCACGTCTCAGACAGTTCTGAAACCTGCTTTTCACCATTATCTCTTAGCATACAGTGCTAGATACTGTACCAAATAGTACAAGAGTCCCTGAAAGCTGACAGATGGTTGAAATCTGCTTGGGACTAAACAAGGTGGTGACCAATGGAAGCGGCTGCCGCATGGCCTTTTGCAAAGCCCCCGGGCAAGAGAAAGCTTTATCTAGACGTCCCATGGCGTCACACACCCTTTTTTTCTTTGATGTTTAATCCTCTTTGCACCACACCTTCCTCATGCATCAAAATAAGAATCACAGCTTGTAGAGCAAGGTCTTCTTTTTATTTTATTTTTTAAACATTTTTATTAGGCAATAGGCAAGATTACAGGCATATATCACATCGCAACATCCTAATACACAGTGGTTTTCCATTTTTCCGTATTGAAGAGTGAGGGGGGGGGGGGGGGGGGGGTACCGCCAAGAGAGGCGCGACCTCTGGGTCACGTGGTGACCAGGGGAGCGAGAGGTCTGAAAAAGAGAGGGGGTCGGGGGGGGGGGGGGATTCGGGGGGGGGGAGCCTCCCCCACTGTGTTGACCCACCCGTCCTTCAAACCAAGGTCTAGTTGGTCGCGGGCTCTTTTGGGGGTCAGTGAACCTCCCAGGGTTCCCATACCTTGTAGTGGCTCTCAGTCTTACGTTTGAGAAAAGCTGTTAGTCGCTCCTTAAGCATTACGTCATCTACTCTTACCTTAACCGCCGGAAGGGAGGGGGGAGAGATCTTTTTCCAGGAGAACGCCACAGCACATCTAGCCGTTGTAAGGATAGAGGAGATTAATTTTCCTACCAGGCGGTCAATTTCCTCTATTGGCCTGCCCAAGAGGTAGGTCAGTGGGTCAGGGGGTATTGTGAGGCCGGTTACCTCTTGGATTAAAGTTTGGATTGTAAGTCAGAAGTTTTGGATTTTTGGGCATGACCACCAAATGTGGGCCATGTCTCCTCTCTGCCCACAGCCTCTCCAACTGAGGCCAGGGGGTAGATTTGCTTCAATCTAACTGGGGTAAGATACCAGTGGAACATGATTTTATAGATATTCTCTTTTGTCGTGGTACAAATGTAAGTTCCTGAAGCCGCGTCCTATATGTCCTCCCAGTCTTCTCTATCTATGTCTATATTTAATTCCGCCGCCCACTTGGACATGTAGTCGTGAGTGGAGGGGCCTGCTGTTATCTCCATGCCAGCATATATTTTAGAGATTAAGGCTGTTTGATGCGTGCCAGTTTGGCACAACCTCTCGAAGTTGGTAAGGGGAGGAGGCTCAAATTTTGGGGACATTTTTTGGAGAAAGTGTCTAATTTGGAGATACTTAAATGGGCTCAGTTCTGGGGCCTCGTGTTTTGCTCGTAATTCTTGAAAGTTCAGCAGCCTTCCACCGCTCAACAGGTCGGCGATCACCCTAATCCCCTTCAGTCGGAAATAATCAAATTGTTTGGGTTCACATCCTGGGGGGAAGTTGGGGTTATTATGGATCGGTGTAAGCAGTGAGCCTGGTAATGTTAGTTTAAACTTCGTTCTGCATTTCCGCCAAACTTCCCAGGTGTGTCTTACAGCGCCAAGGTCAAAACTGCGGAGGGGTCTATCTCCCTTGTCTGTGCACCAAAGTTCGGCCTGCAGGGAAGGCGTTTTTACGTAGTGGGATTCAATGTCTAGCCAGCAGTAGAGGCCCATGTCTGCGTTCCACCCTACGGCTTGCCTCAGTTGGGCTGCTAAGTAATATTTTGTGATATCTGGGACACCCAGGCCCCCTCTTCCTCTGGATGCCAGAAGGACCGACCTGGCAACCCTGGGTCTTTTGCCCTTCCAAATGAAATTAAACATTTTGTTTTGAATGTTTTTAAGTTCAGAGCCAGGAACATGGATCGGGAGTGTCTGGAAGAAGTATAACAATCTGGGGAGTATATTCATTTTTACTGAGATCATCCTTCCGATCCATGAGATCTGATTACCTTCCCATTTATCCAGATCTTTTTTAATTTTTCCGAACAAAGCCGGATAGTTGTATTTGTATAGTGATTGGTAGTTACCTGAAACATTCACTCCCAAGTATTTAATGTATGAGGAACTCCATCTGTAGTTAAAGTTTAATTTCAGAAGGTTGACTTCCGGCTCTGGTACATTTAAGTGTAGGGCTTCTGATTTGTCATTATTAATTTTGTAGTCTGAAATTTTGCCGAACTCCACCAATTCTTTATGTAGGTTGGGAAGGGATGTTTGGGGGTGGGTTAGAGATAATATTATGTCGTCGGCAAAAAGTGAAATTTTATAATTTGTTTCGCCAATTGGTAAGCCCTGAATGTTTACGCTCTCGCGTATTTTGGCTGCAAGTGGCTCGATCGTCAAGGCGAGGAGGAGAGGGGACAAAGGGCATCCCTGCTTTGTACTGTTCTTTATTGAGAACCTCTGTGCTGTGCCTCCCAGAAGGTTAATTGCTGCTGATGGATTTTGGTACAATGCTCGGACCCCCTCTAGGAATGAGTCCTTGAAGCCGAATTTCTGCATGGTTTTATCTAGGAATAGCCAATTGATTCTGTCAAATGCCTTCTCTGCATCCAAGCTCAGAAGGACCGCCTTGGTATTTGTATGATTAATATGGTCTACGATGCTTATGATTTTGCGGGTGTTGTCCTATGCCTGTCGGCCCGAGACAAATCCCACTTGATTGTTATGGATAAGTCTGGGTAGGATGGGGTTTAATCTATTAGCTAGTATTTTGCTGTATAGCTTGAGGTCGTTGTTCAACAGCGATATGGGGCGGTAGCTCCCACACTGCATTGGGTCTCTGCCCTCTTTGTGGATTTTTGCCAGGTTGGCTAAGGACATTGAAGCTGGTATGGGATCACCTTCCATGAAGGAGTTGAACAAGTCTAGTAGGTGAGTTGAAAGGGATGGGAGGAATCTCTTGTAGTAGGCATTTGTGAACCCATCAGGGCCAGGGGCTTTGGATAGTTTTAGTGCTTTTACCGCGTCTGCCAATTCCTCTTTTGTGATCTTCCCGTTAAGCGTCTCATTCTCCTCCTCTGTTAAGGATGGGAGATTACAGTTATCTAAATAATCCAAGACTGCTGTGAGCCATGATGCTCTGCTGTTTTCCTCTTGGGTTCTGAGGTTGTATAATTTGGTATAGAATTTGGTAAATTCCTCCGCAATGTGCTTATCATTATACATTATATCACCTAACCTGTTCTGAATCGCAGTTATTTGGGACCTTTTTTGTACCCCTCTTAATTTACTGGCCAAAAGTCTGTCAGCTTTGTTGCCCTTGTCATAGTATCTCTGGTTAGTCCATCGGAGGGCTTTTTCGACATCCTCTAGTTGGATCTTTTTCAACTCATTTCTAGCGGCAGTTGTATATTTTCCCTGATGAGTTGGATTTGTGTTGCTGTTCTAGTTTGATTATTTTCTCTGTCAAGTCTTTGAGTAATTTTGCTTTAACTTTTTTTCTATGGGATGCTATAGAGATAAGAGTACCTCTGATGGTTGCCTTAAGGGCCTCCCATAATACCGCTGGAGATGAGACTGAACCTGAGTTGGTCCTAAAGTACTCTGACAGGGCTGATTTGATTTCTCTCTCTATTTCCGGGTGATTCAATAGTGAATCGTTTAGTTTCCAGTTAAATGTGCTCGACTTTACGAATGGAACAGAGAGAGTTAGTGAGATAGGGGCGTGATCCGACCAAGTGATCGGGCCTATATCAGATTTTAGGGAGGCCTCCAAGACATTCTTGGTTGTAAAAAGGTAGTCAATGTGAGAGTAGGTCTGGTGGGGTGCGGAGTAGAAGGTATAGTCCCTTTGGCCCTGATGTTGGGTTCTCCAAACGTCCACTAGGGAGAATTCTTTGATCTTCTTTTTGTTTTTAATGTATAAAATACTATCAGATTAAAATGTAAAAAAACCCCCCAAAAAACAAAAGCCAAATGAAAGGAACGTGTGATTCTTTTTTTCTTTGCTAAATCTGGGGTTATTTTTTCTTCCGAATACAATATAGTCTAAAAAATGAGAAGTTCTTTTTACTCGACAATGGCCATCACACTTTAGTAAATAAACTCCATCTCCAGAAGATAATCTGCTAGACCATTTTACACGCACTATTCCAGGGAAAATAAAGAACAAGACCACATTTTAAATACGGCCACTACCGTGTCCCAGAGAAGACATCATCCCCATTTAAACGAATGGGAAGGAGCTTCCGATGTTCAATAGTACTGGTTGCATGGTAATATTAAAATGATTCTCCCGATCACTTAAATGGACAAAAGATGGAAACGACATATTGCTCAAACCACCTGAGAAGAGCCTTGATTGTCATCTTTATACCGATTGTACTTGATGTCAAAATCAAACAGCTGTATTTAGTTGCTGCCACAATTTTACATTATATCTCTTTATTAATTGCAGCATTTTAAGCAGATACACTACTAAACAAATGGTCACATTGTTTTGCTTTTCTTTGATTAACATCCAACAGTGACACAGTTGCATTCTAATGGCAGCTCTGTTATGCACCGAAAAAAGGATTTGTCAAGATTTATCGGAGTAACATTTGAAAAGCTCCGATCATGGATATATGAGATGAAAATGAGAGATATTTCTTCAAAAAGTTCACGAATTCCAAAGCATGTTAATGGAAGAAGAAACAAATATAATATACCATATTAGTCCAATTATTCGGCGACCTCATTTCAGAAACCGCCGGAAGCAAAAATGTGTTTTGGTGGATTGAAACTTCACACTTTCACTTAGGAAAATAACTCTAGTTTCAGTTCAGCAGTTGGTCTTTTCATTTACTGTTGTGAGTAGCGTCATCGTCACTCGAGTCACTTCCTATGCAAACAGTGCAATACTCTGCTACATGCAACATCTCTCACAGGGAATGCATTCCAATGAATGACGGCAATGGGTTTACTTCTTCTGCTACCTGCAGCATCTCTCAAATGTCAAAATGTCTAACTAGAATTTTTTTTATATGCTTCAATGTGGACTAAAATTCAAATGAACATTACACCCCACCGGGAGTTAGTCATTACACTGCGATAATGGCACTATGGCATGGGTGCTTTCATTGACTTTTAATGGGTGTTTCCAGGCAAAAGTGCCCCCGATCGGCACTATCGCAGTTTTATAAAAATCCATTATTGTGCCCTAAAATAAACATTTTGTGGAACATTTAAAAAATGCATTGGAACATATTGTCTAGGTAGAATTGGCAACACTAATAAAAGAAAAATTAACTTACGTTGTGCATGTAAATGAATCAAGAAGGTTGGTATTTGTAGGTGGTTTCGTGCTAGCAGCCCTGAGGAATCCATCATTGAATAAAAAAGTAAGGTTTCAGCACACAACTTCAAATATTAAAAAGGTCATTTTGCTGCTGTTCGTGTTCTATACTTCAAATGCGTTATTTACTATTACAGAACAAATGCTGTGCAGACAGAGAAACTACCGTCATTTAACAGAGGTTGCCTGTGCAGTTTTTAAGGAATAAAACCAATACTGAATATTTGTCGTAAGAGTTTTTGCAGGAACAAGATGACTAGATATTGTAGTTTGGTTTGAAAGTAGTTACAATCATAAAGCATTTTAGTAATAGGAAAGGGATCAGGAAGAGTTCAGAGGAAGTCCTACTAGGTTGAGATCACAGTGCTGATAGGTCTGTATACTTGGAGACAAAGATATCAGAAGAACCAAGTCATCACAAAACAAAATTAAAAGATGATACAGGAAATAAAGACTCCCATAGCGGGAGGAAAACAGAGAAACAAAAACAACCACTATGTTTATTTAAATTTCACAAACTTTCAAATAATTTGGCTCTGCTAAAGGTAGATTTGACACAATTTTCGACGGATGCATTTTTTCACTAACAAAAATTAAAAAATAAAATAAAAATGCCCACTATTAGTATCGTATACCAAGCTACACACACACAATGAAAATTACATATAAATCAGTTTTTTTTTCTCCACTGGACGATTGTCAACATGGAAAATAAAATTACAAGAGACGACGGCATCATATCAGTTATAAGGAATTTAACAAAAGTTGCAAAAGGATAATCAAATTAGCAAAATTTGAAAATGAAAAAAGGATTCCAATAGAAAGTAGGATCAATCCTAAAAAGTTCTTTAAAGTACCTTAATAACAAAAAGATTGGAAAATAAAATATAGGATTCAGTGTGAGATGGCCAGGCAGATTATTGGGGATAAGGAAAAAGCAGAGGTATTAAACAAATTCTTTAACGGTATTTTCCAGGAAAGAATCAATTGCAAAAATAGTGCCCAAGTAGGAAGCCACAATCTCCATATTAATGAACAATTGGTTAACTAAGGAAGAAGTTCATAGGCAGCTTGATAATATTAAAGTAAATAAGGCACCTGTCCCTGATGGCATACATTCAAGAGTTCTTAAGGAGTTAAGTTCAGTAATAGCCAAACCATTATATTTAATATTCAAGGACTCCATTTCCATAGGCTCAATATCCCAAGATTGCTGTAAAGCAGATGTGGTGCCTATATTTAAAAAGGGAGCTAGATAACAACCAGGGAATTACAGACCTGTAAGCCTGACTTCAATAGTGGGGAAGCTACTTGAAGGTTTAATATGGATAATATTCAGGAATACCTAATGAATAACAAAATGAGTAATTGTCAGCATGGATTTATGAAACATAGGTCGTGTCAAACAAATCTTATTAGTTTCTTTGAGCAGGGAAGTAGGAATTTAGACCAGGGTAATACAGTTGATGTGGACCGCGTTAACACGAAATGTACGTCAGGTGGTGTTGCGTGATGATGTCACGTTGCCAGTACACAGAAGGCGGCGATTTCGAAACTTACTGACAACTAATTGCTACACTATGAGCTGAATCTAATATCCAAGAGGCTATAACTTGATATGGCAAATATAGCCGTGTCTCCAGGCTAAAGGCATATTTTGTGTGCCTGTTTTCAACTACTCTATAGTGGCTAGTGAGTCCGCGATCCAACTTGATCAGGTGCTTGCGGTTCAACCGCAGCTACCTCAATGTTTGTATGTTTGTAGATAGCATGCATCTGGTCTCACATACTTTACCACTACCTCTGTATCCATCGGTTGCTACACACCGAATGTAGGCACCAGCAAACCTTTGCAGGCGATATACTGCGATTGTTAAAGTCTGAGAGGGTAATGATAGCTGCCCTTATTGCCCTCATTGCATCGGCAGACTATCTATATCGCGAGCTGGACAGAGTGCCGGTGTGCACTGTCAATACTGCATAGCACTCGTTCTAGATAGCTATACTGTCCAAATACTTTGGTATATTTGACTACCACAAACATGGAGTCATTATCCTGATATTTACCCCTCGTATTACTTTGTAGTGGTTACACACTTGAGACCATATCTTAGAATAAGCATTAATTAGCTATCACTCAACCACTCGTGACCACATGGCCATCACTACTCAGGTGATGTACACGCTTCATATATTTTTAATACAGCATTTTATTCATTGCACCTCTATTTTTATTTCTCTATGAGAGGTTTAGTGCTCGAGGTTTGACCCAACATCATCCTGGAGTTTTAGTACTGTGTATAAATGGGAGTTGCAGACAACTACATCCACGGTACATACTACCAGGACTACTTCCTCTACGAACTATGAGTTTTTCTCCAGAATATCACATTATACACTGTAGGGGTAGCACCTGATTATCTGCCTTATGGTTTAATTTTTTACGTTTATAGTTTGTCATTACTGTGAATTGGCCATAGATCTGCCAATACCAATCCAATCAGTATATTATCACTCAATAACGAGTTTTATTATATTCCATTCATTTTACACCACCGTGAGTGCATTCTACAGGGAACTTCTCTTTTTGTTTAATAAGTAGGAATTTAGACCAGGGTAATGCAGTTGATGTAGCCTACTTAGATTTTGCAAAGGCTTTTTATACAATGCCACAAAAAAGAGGTTAGTGTGCAAAATAAAGGAAATTGGACTCAGTAAAAATATTTGAACCTGGATTGAAAATTGGTTGCAGGATAGAGAGAGTTGTCAGAAATTGAACCTTTTTAGGTTGGGCTAAAGTTGTGAGTGGATTTCCTCAAGGATCGGTACTGGGACCCCTGCTTTTTTACGTGTTTTATTAATGACCTTGATGTTGACATGGAGAGAGCAATGTCTTCATCTTTGCTGATGACACTACATTGTGTAAGGTAGTAAATCACAGCAGGATGTACTTTGTCTCCAGCAGGACTTGGGTAGATTGGAAACTTGGGCAAGTAAATGGCAGATGAGGTTTAATACAGATAAATGTAAGGTTATGTTTTTGGTAAACAAGAATAAACAGGCGACTTACAAATTAAATGGGGATAAAAATGAGATGAATCCTTGATGGAGAAGAATTTAGGAGTGCTTGTAGAAGCAGGCTTAGCAATAGGGCCTTGCACTATCTACTGAAGGTTGGTGGAAAACTCTAAAAACCAGCACACCAACCACCTCTCACTCAAATGGCAAACATCACAAATTTACAACTTGCAAAACAACTACCCAAATTTCTACTCATACTATTACTCTCTTTAGCCGGTGATATTGAACCTAACCCAGGTCCTCCCATTTCAGCTCTGTCCCATACCCCTGAGAATTCCACCTTTAAATTCCAAAAAGGGCTATCTGTTGCCCATATAAATATCCGGAGCCTGCTGCCCAAACTGGACGAACTAAGGGCATGGTGCCTTATGCATAAACCCAAAGCCATCGTTCTTACAGAAACATGGCTAACCCCCGATGCAAATATCGCCATTCAGGGATACTCCATTTCTAGGAGAGATAGGTCAAAGAGAGGAGGAGGGGTGTTATTTTATATTGCAGACACCTTACAATTCACACTGTTAAATTGCCCCCAAGCCCACCCTCTTTTGAAATTCTAGTTGGCCAAATCTGCTTCCCCTTTTCTAAGCCCATCTTGCTTGCTGGCATCTACCGCCCCCCTAAAGCCCCTCTACAATCCCTGACTGATATCACACAGTTTCCTGGCTCCATTTCCTCTCTGAATGAGAAGAGTGAGCTGCTAGTTCTTGGGGATTTCAACTTCAATTGGCTTGAACCTAAAAACCACAAAATCCAGATACAATTCAAGTCACATAACCTATCGCAACTCATTTCCCAACCCACACGGACAAACCTGAAATCGCATAACCAATCCTTGCTAGACTGGATTCTCTCCTCAAACCCCAGCAGAATCCAATCCTCTGGCATCCTTCCTGATATTTTCAGTGACCATGCAATAGTGTACTGTTTAAGGAAAATTAAACCGCCCCATTCAAGCCCTAAAATTCTCCTCACTAGGACATTTAGAAACTTTAACCCACAACAGTTTCTGGATGACCTTACCAACTGCCCATGGCACAGAATCGATTTAATTCCCGAGCCTGATTCTGCGCTCGACTATTTCCAATCAGAGTTCTTAAAACTCTGCGATACCCATGCTCCACTACGCAAAATAAGGGTACGGGGGGCCCACCTTCCATGGGTTACAACTGACCTTATAGCACTCTACCAGTTCAGGGATACCTTGTGGAAAAGCTACAAAGTAACTGGCACTACCAAGGATCTCAATCACTACAGATGCATGTGGAACATGTGCACAAGGCAAACAAGGCACGCAAAAGCACAATATTACTTTGACAATCTCCACCAGAAGACATCAAACCCAGCTTACTTCTGGAAGGTTATCAACAATATATTCCAGCCTTCTAACCATCAACAACCAAGTAATATCACTAAGGGGGATATTACTCTGACAAACCCCACGGACATTGCAAATGCATTCAATGATTACTTTGTGGGGTGTGCCACTAACTTATTAGCGAAACGCAGCCCAAACCACAAACCTGAATCTCATCCTGGGAGTACTCAAATAGCACCACCCCCTCCCAACACTGCCCACAATTTTCAATTTGGCCCAGTATCCGAAGAGGAGATTACACAAGCGCTCCTCAAATTAAAACTAAGCAGCCAATGTGGACCTGACTTACTACAATCTAGGTTCCTACGACTTGGTGCCCCAGCCATTGCCAAACCAATTGCTTCCATAGTAAACTCTATCCTGTCTGCAGGCCATATCCCTAAGACCTGGAAAACTGCCAGAGTTGTCCCAATCTTCAAAAGTGGGGACAAAAACACTGTCTCAAACTACAGGCCAATCTCGCTTCTCCCAATTCTATCCAAAGTCAAGGGAAAATGTGTCCACTCCCAATTAAGCGATTACTATACCAAGACAAATTTCCCTAGCCAATTCCAATCTGGCTTTCGCCCCAAACACTCCACCGTAACTACCCTGCTAAAAGTTTGCAATGAAATCCAGTGTGGAATGGAACTGGGACAACTCACTAGTGCAGTATTCCTAGATTTTGCAAAGGCTTTTGATACTGTTGATCATGCTATCCTGCTTAACAAACTCCAGAGCTCTGGAATAGGTAAGCATGCTTTAAACTGGTTTCAGTCCTACCTATCAGGTAGATCCCAACATGTGTCCATCTCAGGCTCTAACTCCAACTCCCTGCATATCACCTGTGGTGTCCCGCAAAGCTCTGTTCTGGGGCCCCTACTCTTCTCAGTGTTCATCAATGATCTTCCCACAGCTTGTAAGGAAGCCTCAATACACATGTATGCAGAAGACACAATCCTATATGCACACAGCCATAGCCTCTCTGACCTCCAACACATACTTCAGTCTGACTTTTTGAGACTCGAAAATTGGATTTCCCAAAACAAACTGTTTTTAAACACTGACAAGACTGTAACAATGGTACTTGGGACCAAGACTACATTTTTAAAGCTTCCAGCGACTGAGCTCCAGATTAGAACCAACACTAACACCACCCTAACCCCTGTCACTAGTTTTAAATACCTGGGCATATGGTTTGACTCCCACTTAACATTCGGGATGCACATTGATAACCTGACAACCAAGACCTATGCCAAACTAGGGGTACTTTACATGAACAAATCCTCCCTAAGTCTCCTGGTCAGAAAGCGTATCGCACAGCAGATGCTAATGCCAATTATTGACTATGGAGACATAGTATATGGCTCGGCACCTCAAACCCACCTTAGCAAACTTGACACCCTCTACAATTCAATTTGTCGTTTTGTTTTCCAATGCAACTACAACACACATCACTGCGAAAAATGTTCAAACAACTATATTGGTCATCACTCGAGTCTAGGTGCAAAGTTCACCTTTCCTGTCTTGCCCTCAAATTCTTTCTGGGCAAGCTACCCAGCTACCTGAACAAGCTCCTCACCCCTACCACATGCAGCACTTATTATCTGAGATCAGACTCCAAAAGACTGTTCATGGTCCCAAGGCTCAACAAAGTATCCGGCCGTTCCTCCTTCTCTTACCGTGCACCCCAAAACTGGAACAACCTACCAGAGACTCTCACATCCACCACCAGTTTAAGTTCTTTTAAATCTAAGGCTGTCTCACATTTTAATCTGGTCTGTAACTGTTGCATACGCCCATAATATATATTTTCTTTAACTGTGCATGCAATGTCTTGTATATAATGTGTACCCTGTTCATTTATGCAACTGTATTTGTAACCATGTATTATTTGTCTTAACTCTGTGACCAGGACATACTTGAAAACGAGAGGTAACTCTCAATGTATTACTTCCTGGTAAAATATTTTATAAATAAATAATGTCATGCAGAAGCTGCAAAGGCTAATAAGATCTTATCTTGCATTAAACAGGGAATGGATGGGAGGGAAGTAAGCCAAATGATGCCCCTTAATAAAGTATTAGTAAGTGGGCGTGGTCTGGAGCATGACCAAGATGGCTTTGTGGAACTGAAGCTCCCTAACAAAGGATTACCAATCCTAAATAATCCTGGCCCATAACCAGTCAATTTAAACAAAAATAAATAATTACTGATAGCTGAGAGTATAAGGACTATTTAGACACAAAAATCGGACAATATTATGCCCAAAAAACTAGTTTGAGGCCTAGCGAGTAGGACCACACTTTTTGGGCCAGGAGCAAGAAGGCCCGGACAAGATTTGGGGCCACCCCCTCCCTGCCCTGCCAGGGCCTCCCGGAGAGACAACTATAGATGTGAGGGTGAACATACACAAAAAAGAGAAAACTGCAAGTTATTGCTTCCCCTGCAGCACAGCCTTGTTTCAACTAAAACGGTCATAACAGACTGCAGAGAGGTCTATCTTAATAACTTCAATCTTCTTCATCACACGACGGGACAGGAGCACAGAGTCCCATGCATATATACATACCTATACTAGCTGATATACACGGCGTTGCCCGGGATGTCATTTTCCCGCTCCCCTTCTGTCTCTGCACCCCTCTCTCTTCCCATTCACTTCTCTCTCCCCCCCTTCCCCTCTCTGCCCCCCACTTTCTCCCCCGTTCACAGCAATCCAGTCTCTACAAGATCTCCACGTGCAGACCAGAGTCGACCTGGGGAAGGAACAGAATAGGGGCATAACCCTAAAGAATCCGGAAAAAATTGCTCCGGACATCAAGAGCTCTATCCAGACCGATCTTCATTAGGCTGAGTCCCCGCTGGTGCTGAGCTCGCTATGCGTTTGGCTCGCTTACCTTCAGCAATGTTGATCGTGACATCCCCTCTCCCGCTGTGCTCGCGCGCTCATGCGTGTGCACACACGCTCTCCCAAGCGTTGTGCTTGGGGAGACAAGGGAGAGATACTTTCGTGCTGAGAGCAGAGTCACATGACCCTGCTCTGACCAATGGGAAGAGAGGGTGTGCTTTACTGTCACACAAAACACAACATGACATTTTTAGCCGAGAGGGAGCAGAGAGAAGTGCCTACTACTGCTGCTGCTGGGGTGGAGGGGCAAACGGGCTGCTACTGCTGCTGGGGTGGGGGGCAAACGGGCTGCTACTGCTGCTGGGGTGGGGGGCAAACGGACTACTACTGCTGCTGGGGTGGGGGGGGGCAAACGGACTACTACTGCTGCTGGGGTGGGGAGCAAACGGACTACTACTGCTGCTGCTTGGGTGGGGGGGGGGGCAATCGGACTACTACTGCTGCTAGGGAGGGGGGCAAACGGGCTGCTGCTGGGGTGTGGGGGGCAAACGGGCTGCTGCTGGGGTGGCGGGGCAAACGGACTACTACTGTTGCTGGGGAGGGGGGCAAACAGGCTGCTGCTGGGGTGGGGGGCAAACGGGCTGCTGCTGGGGTGGGGGCAAACGGCTGCTGCTTGGGTGGGGGGGCAAACGGGCTGCTGCTGGGGTGGGGCAAATGGGCTGCTGCTGGGGGGGCAAACGGGCTGCTGCTGGGGGGGGGCAAATGGGCTGCTGCTGGGGGGGGGCAAACGGGCTGCTGCTGGGGGGGGGCAAACGGGCTGCTGCTGGGGGGGGCAAACGGGCTGCAGCTGGGGGGGGGGGGGGAAACAGGCTGCTGCTGGGGTGGGCAAAAAGACTGCTGCTGGGGTGGGCAAACGGTCTGCTGCTGGGATGGGGGGCAAACGGGCTGCTGCTCTGGTGGGAGGGGCAAACGGGCTGCTGCTGGGGTGGGAGGGGCAAACGGGCTGCTGCTGGGGTGGGAGGGGCAAACGGGCTGCTGCTGGGGTGGGAGGGGCAAACGGGCTGCTGCTGGGGTGGGAGGGGCAAACAGGCTACTGCTGGGGTGGGCGGGGCAAACGGGCTGCTGCTGGGGGGGGCAAACGGGCTGCTGCTGGGGTGGGGGGCAAACGGGCTACTGCTGGGGTGGGGGGCAAACGGGCTGCTGCTGGGATGGGGGGCAAACGGGCTACTGCTGGGGTGGGAGGGGCAAACAGGCTGTTGCTGGGGGGGGCAAACGGGCTGCTGCTGGGGTGGGCAAACGGGCTGCTGCTGGGGTGGGGGGGCAAACGGGCTGCTGCTGGGGTGGGCAAACGGGCTGCTGCTGGGGTGGGGGGGCAAACGGGCTGCTGCTGGGGTGGGGCAAACGGAATGCTGCTGGGGTGGGAGGGGCAAACAGGCTGCTGCTGGGGTGGGGGGGGGGCAAACGGGCTGCTGCTGGGGTGGGGGGGGGGGGCAAACGGGCTGCTGCTGGGGTGGCGGGGGGGGGGCAAACGGGCTGCTGCTGGGGTGGGGGGGGCAAATGGGCTGCTGCTGGGTTGGGGGGGCAAACGGGTTGCTGCTGGGGTGGGGGGCAAACGGGCTGCTGCTGGGGTGGTGGGGGCAAATGGGCTGCTGTTGGGGTGGTGGGGGCAAATGGGCTGCTGCTGGGGTGGTGGGGGCAAATGGGCTGCTGCTGGGGTGGGGGGGGCAAACGGAATGCTGCTAGGGTGGGAGGGGCAAACGGGCTGCTGCTGGGGTGGGGGGGGGCAAACGGGCTGCTGCTGGGGTGGGCAAATGGGCTGCTGCTGGGTTGGGGGGGGGGAAACGGGCTGCTGCTGGGGTGGGAGGGGCAAACTGGCTGCTGCTGGGGTGGGGGCGGCAAACGGGTTGCTGCTGGGGTGGGGGTGGGGCAAACGGGCTGCTGCTGGGGTGGTGGGGGCAAATGGGCTGCTGCTGGGTTGGGGGGGCAAACGGGCTGCTGCTGGGGTGGAGGGGCAAACTGGCTGCTGCTGGGGTGGGAGGGGCAAACTGGCTGCTGCTGGGGTGGGAGGGGCAAACGGGCTGCTGCTGGGGTGGGAGGGGCAAACGGGCTGCTACTGGGGTGGGGGGGGGGGGGGCAAACGGGCTGCTACTGGGGGGGGGCAAATGGGCTGCTGCTGGGGGGGGCAAACGGGCTGCTGCTGGGGGGGCAAACGGGCTGCTGCTGGGGGGGGCAAACGGGCTGCTGCTGGGGTGGGGGGCAAACGGGCTACTGCTGGGGTGGGGGGCAAACGGGCTGCTGCTGGGATGGGGGGCAAACGGGCTACTGCTGGGGTGGGAGGGGCAAACAGGCTGTTGCTGGGGGGGGCAAACGGGCTGCTGCTGGGGTGGGCAAACGGGCTGCTGCTGGGGTGGGGGGGGGGCAAACGGGCTGCTGCTGGGGTGGGGGGGGCAAATGGGCTGCTGCTGGGTTGGGGGGGGCAAACGGGTTGCTGCTGGGGTGGGGGGCAAACGGGCTGCTGCTGGGGTGGTGGGGGCAAATGGGCTGCTGTTGGGGTGGTGGGGCAAATGGGCTGCTGCTGGGGTGGTGGGGGCAAATGGGCTGCTGCTGGGGTGGGGGGGGGCAAACGGAATGCTGCTGGGGTGGGAGGGGCAAACGGGCTGCTGCTGGGGTGGGGGGGGGGCAAACGGGCTGCTGCTGGGGTGGGCAAATGGGCTGCTGCTGGGTTGGGGGGGGGGGAAACGGGCTGCTGCTGGGGTGGGAGGGGCAAACTGGCTGCTGCTGGGGTGGGGGCGGCAAACGGGTTGCTGCTGGGGTGGGGGTGGGGCAAACGGGCTGCTGCTGGGGTGGTGGGGGCAAATGGGCTGCTGCTGGGTTGGGGGGGCAAACGGGCTGCTGCTGGGGTGGGAGGGGCAAACTGGCTGCTGCTGGGGTGGGAGGGGCAAACTGGCTGCTGCTGGGGTGGGAGGGGCAAACGGGCTGATGCTGGGGTGGGAGGGGCAAACGGGCTGCTACTGGGGTGGGGGGGGCAAACGGGCTGCTACTGGGGTGGGGGGGGCAAACGAGCTGCTGCTGGGGGGGGCAAATGGGCTGCTGCTGGGGGGGGCAAACGGGCTGCTGCTGGGGGGGGCAAACGGGCTGCTGCTGGGGGGGCAAACGGGCTGCTGCTGGGGTGGGGGGCAAACGGGCTGCTGCTGGGGTGGGGGGCAAACGGGCTACTGCTGGGGTGGGGGGCAAACGGGCTGCTGCTGGGATGGGGGGCAAACGGGCTACTGCTGGGGTGGGAGGGGCAAACAGGCTGTTGCTGGGGGGGGCAAACGGGCTGCTGCTGGGGTGGGCAAACGGGCTGCTGCTGGGGTGGGGGGGCAAACGGGCTGCTGCTGGGGTGGGCAAACGGGCTGCTGCTGGGGTGGGCAAACGGGCTGCTGGGGTGGGGGGCAAACGGGCTGCTGCTGGAGTGGGGGTGGGGCAAACGGAATGCTGCTGGGGTGGGAGGGGCAAACGGGCTGCTGCTGGGGTGGGGGGGGGGCAAACGGGCTGCTGCTGGGGTGGGGGGGGGGGCAAACGGGCTGCTGCTGGGGTGGGGGGGGGGCAAACGGGCTGCTGCTGGGGTGGCGGGGGGGGGCAAACGGGCTGCTGCTGGGGTGGGGGGGGCAAATGGGCTGCTGCTGGGTTGGGGGGGGCAAACGGGTTGCTGCTGGGGTGGGGGGCAAACGGGCTGCTGCTGGGGTGGTGGGGGCAAATGGGCTGCTGTTGGGGTGGTGGGGGCAAATGGGCTGCTGCTGGGGTGGTGGGGGCAAATGGGCTGCTGCTGGGGTGGGGGGGGGCAAACGGAATGCTGCTGGGGTGGGAGGGGCAAACTGGCTGCTGCTGGGGTGGGGGCGGCAAACGGGTTGCTGCTGGGGTGGGGGTGGGGCAAACGGGCTGCTGCTGGGTGGTGGGGGCAAATGGGCTGCTGCTGGGTTGGGGGGGCAAACGGGCTGCTGCTGGGTTGGGGGGCAAACGGGCTGCTGCGGGGTGGGAGGGGCAAACTGGCTGCTGCTGGGTGGGAGGGGCAAACGGGCTGCTGCTGGGGTGGGAGGGGCAAACGGGCTGCTACTGGGGTGGGGGGGCAAACGGGCTGCTACTGGGGTGGGGGGGGCAAACGGGCTGCTACTGGGGTGGGGGGGGCAAACAAGCTGCTGCTGGGGGGGGCAAATGGGCTGCTGCTGGGGGGGGCAAACGGGCTGCTGCTGGGGGGGCAAACGGGCTGCTGCTGGGGGGGGCAAACGGGCTGCTGCTGGGGGGGGCAAACGGGCTGCTGCTGGGGGGGGCAAACGGGCTGCTGCTGGGGGGGCAAACGGGCTGCTGGGGGGGGCAAACGGGCTGCTGCTGGGGGGGGGCAAACGGGCTGCTGCTGGGATGGGGGCAAACGGGCTACTGCTGGGGTGGGGGGGGGGGGAAACGGCTGCTGCTGGGGGGGGGAAATGGGCTGCTGCTGGGGTGGGGGCAAACGGGCTGCTGCTGGGGTGGGGGGGCAAACGGGCTACTGCTGGGGTGGGGGGGGCAAACGGGCTACTGCTGGGGTGGGGGGGGGGAAACGGCTACTGCTGGGGTGGGGGGGGGAAACGGCTGCTGCTGGGGTGGGGGGGCAAATGGGCTGCTGCTGGGGTGGGGGCAAACGGGCTGCTGCTGGGGTGGGGGGGCAAACGGGCTACTGCTGGGGTGGGGGGGGGGGAACGGCTACTGCTGGGGTGGGGGGGGGGAAACGGCTGCTGCTGGGGTGGGGGGGCAAATGGGCTGCTGCTGGGGTGGGGGCAAACGGGCTGCTGCTGGGGTGGGGGGGCAAACGGGCTGCTGCTGGGGTGGCAAACGGGCTGCTGCTGGGGTGGGGGGGCAAACGGGCTGCTGCTGGGGTGGGGGGGGGGACAAACGGGCTGCTGCTGGGGCTGGGGGGGGGGCAAACGGGCTGCTGCTGGGGCTGGGGGGGGGGGCAAACGGGCTGCTGCTGGGGGGCAAACAGGCTGCTGCTGGGGTGGGGGGGCAAACTGGGCTGCTGAGGGGGGGGGCAAACGTGCTGCCTGGGGTGGGGGGGGGGCAAAGGGGCTGCTGCTGGGTGGGGGGGCAAAGGGGCTGTTGCTGGGGGGGGGGTGGCAAACGGGCTGCGGTGCTGCTGCTGGGGGGCAAACGGGCTGCTGCTGGGGTGGGAAACGGGCTGCTGCTGGGGTGGGGTGGGAACGGGCTGCTGCAGGGGGGGGGGCAAACGGAGTGAGTGTGTGAGAGGAGAGGGCGCAAAT
>NC_134492.1:570996-623015 GCF_040206685.1 Ascaphus truei
GCTGGATTTCAAACGCAAAGAGAAACAACAGTCCTCTCACTAAGTGAAATTGTTTATTTGCCAACTCCCCCACCCCCCCCCCCATCCCGATGTAAAAAAAATACTGAAATAAAAAGAAAGTTTAAAAAAAAGCATTAGTAAGACCACACCTTCAATATGGAGTACAGTTTGGGGCACCACTCCATAAAAATACATTATGGAATTAGAAAAAGTGCCACCAAATTAATAAAGGGGATGGAATATCTGATTTATGAGGAGAGGCTAGCTAAATTAGACTTGTTTACATTAGAAAAGAGGCGTCTAAAAGGGATGTGATAACTATATACAAATATATTCAGGGACAGTACAAGGAGCTTTCAAAATAACTATTCATCCCACGGGCAGTACAAATGGACTCAGGGTCATCCCTTAAGGTTGGAGGTAAGGAGATTTCACAAGCAACAAAGGAAAGGGTTCTTTACAGTAAGGGCAATTACAGTGTGGCATTCATTACCCATGGAGATTGATGGCAGATACAATAGATTTGTTAAAAAAAAGGTGTGACATCTTTATAGAAAAGGAACGGTATACTGGGATATACTACTAAATAAGTATACATGGGAAGGATGTTGATCCAGGGAGAAATCCGATTGCCATTATTTGGGGTCAGGAAGAAATGTAATTTTCACTTATGAGAAATCATTGGATGATATTGCACTGTTTTTTTTTTGTTTGCCTTTCTCTGGATCAAAATACTGTAAATACAAATATAGGATAAGTATCTGTCGTTTAAATTTAGCATAGTGTAGGTTAAACTTGATGGACATATGTATTTTATATGTACAATAGTTACCATCAAACAGTTATCGGGGTTAGTGAACAAAATACACATTACGCCTCTGAAGTGATATTAACTATGATGATAAATAGACCAGAATAAAATAACTCCACCAGTTAGTAGCGTTACAAAATGTAAGTACAGTAACAAGTGTAAAGTGTTTACGGCAAACAAAAGTATAGCCTAACTTCTATTTGTGTAGCCATAATTCCTGTGAATGTCCCCACAGCTTTAAGTTATATTTACATTTATGAAAATCTTCTGTTTAATTAAAAAAAAAAAAAACTCCAGACAAAAAGTTACTTTACACCCTCAATTGTGAATTCTGCACAAAGGTTTTTAAGCTCCAAGAGAATAAAGTTGCACTTAGGTTCTGAGTGTGGCCACTATAATTCATTACTATGTCTCAGTTCTGATCATCACACGATAGTAAAAACCTATTGTAAATACATTAATTTCTAAATAGCACAATCTTATTACACTGGCATCTGAAAATGACCATTATTACTAGAGACTAACTTTGGATAAGTGGATAAGTCAACAGGAACCGTACAGAAGAAACTAGGACAAGCATAAACAAAGCAAACTGACACCCGGACACCAGGTGGAACACACGTGTATCTTAAGGAAATCACTGTATTTGGTCCACCAGTCTCTATAATAGACAGGTACAGCATATGGTACATGTAGCATGTTTTAGTGAAGGAAGTTAAACTGCTTTGTAATGAAAAGAGAGCAGTTCGCTTTACATCTGCTGCAGATGACAAATTCATGTTTCAACAGATACCTCCACCAGGTCAGGAAGACACTAAAAATATTAGCAGGGATTAAATTGTATCCCTCATGCTATAACTATTTGTTCTGAAGACAGTCAATCAGAACCCACCTTTTAATCCTAAAAGGTGCCATCAAAAACATCCACGGAAAGTTACCACTGTATCTGAATAACAATCATTAGAACTCAGCACAGCTCTTACCTCTTTAGAATCTTCCACCAGCCATGTGTTTGCTATATGGGTTTAAATAAACTGAACATTCTTTGTTCTGTGATCGAGAACTTTTGTATGGTCTACAGTACCTGATTCAGTACAAGCCCTTAAGCTCCAGAGTATTCAAGAATGCAACGCTACCATCATTTAAAAGTGGCAGTCCGTCTTAGGACCAATGTGAACTAATGGCAGTGGTGCATGCGGTGGGCTAATTGTTTAGAAACACCAAACTCGTATAAGTATTTTATTGTCTCGATAGTAACCTACTGTTTTGGAGTACAGTATGTGAATAATCTACCTAGTCTCTGTGGTGGCCATACGATTTGTATAACTGGTATATTAGCATAGTGCATATATAAAACAGATTTACCAGAATCAAATGACTAAAAATGTGGATGATACGAAGGAAGCCAATTACATTGATTAGTTACTATGGACCAGGTTGGACTGCCCCTATAAGGCAGCAATACACCCCCGACCCCCCCCCCCCCTCCCCTCCATTTGTGGATTTTTTTTTTTTACTGCATAAAGCAGAATAGGGTATCCCCTAGAGTTGAACTGTGTTATTCCTACAGCTCTGGGGACCTTCCAGTTCCTGAGATATTTACCTTGAATGTGCCAGTAAAATAAAAAAATGGCTGTGAGGATAGTCCAATGCAAAGTACCATGTAATTGTCACGAGAGACCAGAACTAACACACCAGGGATCAACCCGCCAGACATAACAACAGAGTTAATAAAAATGAATTTATTTAATAAAGGTATTCACAACTGTTACAGACGTACAACACACATTCACCCACTGGGATAACTGGGGAGTACCCTGCAGGACTAGGCACAGGACGTCCCTGAGGAGATATCCCCTCTTCTTCTCCCACGCAGTGTCTTCTGGAACTGGACTCCAGGCTTGGCATGAGCACTAGAATTGACACTGGACATAGAACAACACCTACCCTGAGACCGAGTCTAAAACAGGGCCTCCCTCCCCACCTTTTATACCCCATGGCACAGCATGGCTACATTTAGGGAGGAAATCGTGAAAGTGAATATAAAGGCGCGAACAACTAAAGTCAAATCAAAAACCGTGAATGTGTAAAGAAAATATAAATCACGCAATAATAAATACTAAAAGTGAAAAATTAATAAGTGAAAATCTAATTTCCCAGCTCAAACCCTCTGGTGGGACATGTCTCCCGGGTTCCAAGATGTAAGGGTAATTCTCAAACAATCCATGGGGAGCATGTAAGGGAGAGAAGACAAACAAAACACACAATATAAGTGCAGATGTATGAAAATCTGAGATAAGGCACGTGATGTATTCTTGGCTCGTATGTCCAGCCTACTCACAAGATGCAGATGAATAAAAAGGCTGCAAGAAGGGCTGCTACCCGTATAGGATGTATTGAGGGGGGTCCCTGTCTACACACATCCTATACGGGTAGCAGCCCTTCTTGCAAGTGCCTTTTTATTCATCTGCATCTTGTGAGTAGGCTGGACATATGAGCCAAGAACACATCACGTGCCTTATCTCAGATTTTCATACATCTGCACTTATATTGTGTGGTTTTGTTTGTCTTCTCTCCCTTACATACATTTAGGGAGGAACATTGGCAGGTGCTTCCAATATGACCCAGCCCCTGGTTGGTGGGTTTAAAGGGTTTAACTGCAACATTAATGAGTAATATAAAGAGAGAAACAAGGAAAGGTCACTTAACACTTTGCAACATTTCTCCTGAACACAAAATTAAAACCTGGTCCCTGAAGTGCTGGAGCCAGACTGCATAGTACATAGATAGTTATACACATAATACAAATGTATTATTGACAGGTAGGGGTAATGAAGGGCTTGACCTTTATTAAAAGAAGTCACATCTACCCCAACCGTCACGCTCAAAGTATTGGCCAATTGGAGTGAGGCTTGGATAATACTTGTTGTCCAGGCACAACGTACATCTTTCCGGTCTCACCTTCAAATACTTTCTGGACAAGTTACCCAATTATCTAAGCAGGCTTCTCACCCCCACTGTACCCAGCACGTATCTCCTTACTTCCGCCTACAGAAGCTGCTTATATTCCCATGGTTCAATACAGAATCCGGCCGCTCGTCCTTCTCCTACCGATCTCCCACTGCCGGGACAAGTCATTCAGTCCTCCAAATTGGCTTCCAGTACGTTTCTTTAAAACATCAGTTGTTTCCTACTTTAAAACTGTAAATTGTAATGTTCTCAACTTTATTCTGTGCCCGTGACATACTTGAAAATGAGAGGTAACTCTCAAATGTCTTTTTTCCTGGTAAAATATTTGATAAATAAAATACTTCTATAATAGTGATTTTCCAAAAATGACCAGCAACACTGGACATTAAAATGTAATTATCTCAGGAACTAGTCCACCCTCTGGGGACAACTAAGTCATATAAGGGGTTAACGGCCTTAATGGGTTAACCAGATGGGATCACTCAGGTATTGCCCCTCCACAGACACACAGATTCCCAACAAGCTCTGAGAAACACCAAACATTACCACATATATATATATATATATATACATATATATATACACACAGTGTTCGACAACCTATACATTTACACGCCCGGGGCGGGTGGATTTAACCCCCGGGCGAGTAAATATTGGCCCAAGCAGCACAAGTGTTTGTTTTTTTAAATATCCCTGCTCGCGCTGAAAAAAAAACCCCAAAAAACCTCCCCCTACCTGACTGCTGATTGGCGCTCGCTCCCAGGCTTTGTGGGCGCGAGGCCAGGCTCTATATGAGCCTGCCCCCAATGAGCGGCCATTTTTTCTGGCCAGAGATCTGTTGGAGAGTACTAGAGTAAGTACTCTCCAATCCTCCATCCCCTCTGCTCCTTCCCTGCCTCCTGCAGTTCCCCCTTACTCCCCGCTTCCCCCCCCCCCAATACCCGCGCGTGGCTGGAGATGGTAGCGAGGGTGTTCCGCCTTCTCTCCCCGGCCCCCGCTTATCCGCGCGGGGCGGAGGTGTCCCCCCCCTTCTTCCCCCCAGCTTCCCGCGCCACTTCCAGCTTTCCCCGATCCCCGCGCGGGGCGGGTGAAGGTAGTGGGGTGTTCCCCGCTTACCCTGGCTTCCCGCGATACCCGCGTGGGACGGGTGATGGTAGTGGGTGTTTTCCCGGCTTCATGCACCACTTCCCGCTTCCCAGATCCTCGCGCGGGGTGTGAGATGGTAGCGGGGGTGTTCCCCCCCTTACCTCCTTGGTCTCCGCTTCCCCACGATCCTGTGGCTGTCTGTGCAGGGCGGGAGATGGTCGCGGGGGGCGAGCGGGGCAGAGGTGGTGGTGCTCGGTCGCGCGGCCTTTCCTCTTCTTCCCCCTGTCGTTTGTGTGTGTGTGTGTATGCATGCATGCATGTATGGGCGTGTGTGTGTATGCATGCATGGGAGAGTGTGTGTGTGTGTGTGTGTATGCATGCATGCATGGGAGTGTGTGTGTATGCATGGGAGAGTGTGTGTGTGTGTATCCATGCATGGGAGTGTGTGTGTGTGTGTGTGTATGCATGCATGCATGGGAGAGTGTGTGTGTGTGTGTGTGTGTGTATGCATGCATGCATGGGAGAGAGTGTGTGTGTGTGTGTGTGTGCATTGGTGTGCGCGCGTGTGTGTGTGTGTGTGTGTAGGATACTAGAAGTGTCAACCCACCCAGTCACCCTGTCACCCCACCAAGTCAACCAGTCACCCCACCCAGTCAACCAGTCACCCCGCCACCCCACCCAGTCACCCCGTCACCCCACCCCGTCGCCCTCTCTCCACCCTCTCTCTCTCGCACCCTCACACCCTCTCCCCCCCACACCCTCTCTCTCACACCCCCCCTCTATCTCTCACACCCCCTCTCTCTCACACCCCCTCTCTCTCTCTCTCACACCCCCCTCTCTCTCTCTCTCTCACCCCCCCTCTCTCTCTCACACCCCCTATATCTCTCAAACCCCCTCTCTCTCTCTCACCCTCTCCCTGTGTCTGTCTCACACTCTGTTTCTGGATCTCTTATTTACCCTATATATCTTAACTGCCCTATACTACACCAAAATAACCTATACTGCTTTCTTCTAGATCTGACTCAAGCTTCACACAGAAGACATCGGAACCCCCCCATACCCAGAAGACAGGTAGGGAACACCTAACATTGCGGGAATGAGGGTACCTGGACATTGAGGGACTGCGGAAGAGGTAAGATCCCAGGTGGGATTGCTGCTTTAGATATTGTGAAGCGGGGACGTCCAGACACTGGTTAAGGGGTTCAGGAAACTAGTCATTCACACCTGGCTTTTATTTCTAGATATACATTTACACACACACACACACACGTAACAAGGACTAATTGTAGTATAATGTAATACAATAAAGACATTTATGTCAAAAACGAATGTTGTTCTGGCTAGGAATTTATTAAATGTATTTTATTTATATATTTTATTTGAAACCGGGTCGGGGGGCGGGACTAGGTGGCGAGTAGATTTTTTGGTTGGGCGAGTAGATTTTTGGGTGATTTGTCGAACACTGTATGTATATGTATATGTATATATATATATATATATATATATATATATATATATATATATATATATATATATATATATACACACCACTGTCATTAAGGTTATGGTGGGTAAAAAAAGTGACAAAAACCCTCCACAGTAAAGCATAAAGCAACTGTAAATATTACTGTATGTTCATTTGCATGTCTTAGACAGGTCTGCAACCCTGTCTTTCCCCATTGTCACCCAGCATACAGCGCTTCCACTGCAGCAAAGGATTCTGGGAAATGAAATGCAAATGAGCACTCAGTGGCACCTTTTGTCTCAAGCTCGTATTACACAAGCCAATCCTCAAGCCAATGCATGCTGTTTTAAACACAGCTTCTAGACAGAGGCTGGGACGAGATGCAAAGCCATTAGACCCACTCACATACATGTTTCAACCTTGATGGGTATCATCAGTGTGAGGCTGGTTGTAATGGCTAGGCTGGTTTGAGACTAGACTAGGTAATCACCACTGTCATTAAGGTTATGGTGGGTAAAAAAAGTGACAAAAACCCTCCACAGTAAAGCATAAAGCAACTGTAAATATTACTGTATGTTCATTTGCATGTCTTAGACAGGTCTGCAACCCTGTCTTTCCCCATTGTCACCCAGCATAACCTTAATGACAGTGGTGATTACCTAGTCTAGTCTCAAACCTGCTTAGCCATTAAGACCAGCCTCACACTGATGATACCCATCAAGGTTGAAACATGTATGTGAGTGGGTCTAATGGCTTTGCATCTCATCCCAGCCTCTGTCTAAAAGCTGTGTTTAAAACAGCATGCATTGGCTTGAGGATTGGCTTGTGTAATACGAGCTTGAGACAAAAGGTGGCACTGAGTGCTCATTTGCATGTCATTTCCCAGAATCCTTTGCTGCAGTGGAAGCGCTGTATGCTGGGTGACAATGGGAAAGACAGGGTTGCAGACCTGTCTAAGACATGCAAATGAACATACAGTAATATTTACAGTATATATATATATTATATATTTAGCCACGCCCACTAACACGCCTAGATGTATACAAGTGTCCAAAGGCGTGCTAGTGGGCGTGGCTAAACGTGTACAACAAAAAACAAACAAAGATGCCCAAAGCTACTTCCAATGGGCCAAAAATACACAGTGCAAATACCTATATATTCTCTTGAAAAAGGGTAATTTAGTTTAACCCTTTGGCTAAAGCGTCTTAAGCCTGCTGCCACTTTCAAGGCATGACCGCCAGCAGGTCAATATTAAGTTGAACTTAATGGACGCATGCATTTTTTAAACCTCATCTACTATTTAACTATGTAACCTGTGGCAGGTGAGATGACCAAAATACAGCTCAACCCCGTTATAGTGCATCAGAGAGGTAACTCAATTTATTATTTTGTGGTAAAACATTTTATAAATAAAATAATCAAATATTTTTTTTTTTTTTAAAAGAGACAACCACGGGTAGGGAGGGTATCGTACAGGAACACATCACGAGAGCTACCTTCTCTCTCCCATATCCACAAGACTATGAGGTTTTGCAAATGCCGTCCCGGGTTTTCAGAGTCCGCTCCAGGATTTTTGCTCGCCCGCTGTGGCAGGATTCTCCATTGCTCCTTGCAACTTCCTTTAAAAGGACAGCCGTGTAAGCAGGAAGTTGCAGAGCAAAGTTTTCAGTTCATGCTGTGTACAAGCAATGCCCTTTTCAATTGTCTTTCCTGTTAGCAGACCCGGATACATACCACAACCATCCCTGTCTTCCGCCTGTCTCGCCCTCTGCATCCACACAACTCTGCCGCCAGCTTCTGCGGCTCGCTTCCTGTTTGAGACGAGCATCGTGACAAAGACCAACCCGCCAGCCCGCTCACGTCTCACTCAGCTTCGTGAGAAGGACCAGCCCCTCAAGAGCAAGCTGCAAGTCGGCCCAGGGTAGGGCCCCAAAACACCTACTGAAGTAAACATCTACAAGCTACCCTATAAAATTGGATAGACTTCAGTGCTCAGAGCTTTAAAGGCATGTGTAAATCCCCTTTAAAATGATCGAGCTCCCCATATATGTGTTGATAGATCTATGAACAGTGTCTTGGATAGAAAATAACACCAACCAGTAACCTTTGATTTGAAAATGTATCTTTTACTTCTTAATAAAATAACCACCCCATAATCTGTCTTCAAGGTAGCTTGCGGTTATGATATCACATCACATGCAGCAGTACTAGCTAGTACAATAACTCCAACCAGATAGGGATTAGGTCTGTTTAGATTTTAGCTTTAAATCCTGATGGTTAAAACTCCATTAAATGTACAAAATGTTTTCCCCTTTCTATATCTTTCCAGGGACAAGAATGCAAATGAAGTGACCTTGCATTTAAAGCCCTAGATTTATCTCTTTATGGAGATCATGCAAAAACTGCAGATGAGTGACAGCTCTGTATATACACAAATGATGAAAAACAAATACAAAAAAAAATGCCAACACAATTTCTTTATCCAAAAATATTATGTGATCAGAGCATAGCATGCATGAGATTTCCTTCAGTCACTGCTCATCATGTTTCAGAGAGCCATACCCAAGGGTATATCTTTGCACGGTACATTTACTTCAAGTGGCTGCAAGCAACTAATGACTGCTATAGCTAAGCGATTATGATCATTTTCATATTGTTTAAATACTGGGTCCCAGAGCTGACGCACTCTCTCCCAGAACATTTGGTAATGCTTTCACAGGCTTTTAGAGGAGACTGCTCCACTGCCCTGTTCTTGCTGTTGGAACTGACCACAGTTCACTGGCAGCAACCAGTTCAGATAAATAAAATTCAACAAGACATATTTTGCGGAGGATATCCTAAAAGCTTCCATTAGACTGTATCAGGGGTATAAAACTAAAAACAGTATGTGTCCATGCAGGAGTAGAGCACATTTTTTTTTAAACCATATTTTTTTTATTTCAATATTGCATATACACTACTGGCTCATTTAAAGGAATCTCTTAGAAGACAATATACATTTTTCAGAAAGAAGTACTCTATAAAAACAAAACATGTATGTATTAAGTTTCGTGAAATTCTAGTGAATTTTCATTTTTTTTTTCTTAATCTAAAATGACTGTGCAGGGATTTTATTTTTATAATCTACAAAATAAATATCACTTTAAATTCCAGGTACTTTTTCATTCTTCTGAAAATCAGGGTTACTTGCCTAAAAATAGAAGTTTAAAAATTCAGCCAATGTCAACTTAAAATCAACATACAGTAGCTGGAAGTGCACTTCCTGTTGGTCGATACAAACACATATGCTTATACTTTTCACCAACTGCTCTCAATTGGGAATAGCAGGAAACCGAATGTCTAAGATCGCATTCCAACTCTGCAAACGGGAAGTATACCTGGGTAGCCACCTGTCACTGACCACCAGCTTCTTCATGGACTCATAAACTAGTATGTAAATCTGATTGTATTTTAATTGCATCGTCTGTGCCTTTACAAGTTTACATCATCATGAAAGAAACTGAACTTGCTTTTGCAACGGCGATCTTACAAACAGTGGTGTGATGGTTTTACAAATTGATTTTAAATAAAACATCTCAACATCTGTGGAAGGTAGATGGTTAAAGAAAGAACATTAATTCCATGTGTGTGGTTACTTTTTAAAGTTACTTGATAAAGCGCATGTAAGCGTGAAACGCGTAGGTGGTGCGTTTTTATCTTAACCTGTCCATGTGACTTTAAGAAATGCAAATTTTCACTGGGGTCACCTTGTGATCGCTCAATCTTTCCTTTATGCGGTTGTGCTCCGTTCTCAACTTTACTTGTTTGGATCATCATCATTTCTACGGATTGGCACAACTTGGATCTGCCTGGTACTTGATGGAGAGCATGCGACAGGTGCAACAGCCTTTTATGTGTATTACCCATCAGCCTAAGATACAGGTTTCCTTTATTGTGGAGGATATTTATCATGCCACAGTATGTGATGACTGGGCAGTCTCACTAGGCATTTTTTCCTCCCCCTTTGAACATATTAAGGACTATACAAGCTTAACATTACGAAGGCATTCCGGACTACCAATTATTAATATTGCCACTTGTGCGCCTATGAGCATTTCATAGTCTGAGCACCATTTCATTTTGAACTTACATATACTTTTAAAAAGGAATGATTCTTAATGTGATACATAACCAGTGTTCGACAAATCACCCAAAAATCTACTCGCCCAACCAAAAAATCTACTCGCCACCTAGTCCCGCCCCCAACTCCACCCCTAGTCCCACCCTCAACTCCGCCCCTAGTCCCGCCCCCAACCCCGCTTTAAAATAAAATATATAAATAAAATACATTTAATAAATTCCTAGTCAGAACAACATTCGTTTTTGACATAAATGTATTTATTGTATTACATTATACTACAATTAGTCGTGTGTGTGTGTCAATGTCGGATCTAGAAATAAAAGCCAGATGTGAATGACTAGTTTCCTGAAACCCTTAACCAGTGTCTGGACGTCGGCGCTTCACAGAGAGAGACAGAGAGAGACAGACAGACAGACACCCACACACACACAGAGAGCGGCACACCCACACAGAGAGAAAGAGAGACACACAGAGAAAGAGACACACAGAGAAAGAGAGAGAATGAGAGACAAAGAGAGAGTGTGACAGAGAGAGGGAGACAGAGATAGGGAGAGGGTGACAGAGAGAGGGTGACAGAGAGAGGGAGAGGGCGACACAGGGAGAGGGCGACACAGGGAGAGGGTGGGTGACACAAGAAGAGGGTGGGTGACACAGGGAGAGGGAGAGGGTGACACAGAGAGAGGGAGAGGGTGACACAGGGACAGGGAGAGGGTGACACAGGGAGAGGGTGACACAGGGAGAGGGAGGGTGACACAGGGAGAGGGAGTGTGACACAGGGAGAGGGAGAGGGTGACACAGGGTCAGGGAGAGGGTGACACAGGGACAGGGAGAGGGTGACACAGGGACAGGGAGAGGGTGACACAGGGACAGGGAGAGAGAGGGTGACACAGGGAGAGAGAGGGTGACACAGGGAGAGGGTGACACAGGGAGAGGGTGACAGGGAGAGGGAGGGTGACACAGGGAGAGGGTGACACAGGGAGAGGGAGAGAGGGAGACACAGGGAGGGAGGGAGAGGTTGACACAGGGAGAGGGAGTGTGACACAGGGAGAGGGAGGGTGACACGGAGAGGGTGACACGGAGAGGGTGACATAGGGAGAGGGTGACACAGGGAGAGGGAGGGTGACACAGGGAGAGGGAGGGTGACACAGGGAGAGGGAGGGTGACACAGGGAGAGGGAGGGTGACACAGGGAGATGGAGGGTGACACAGGGAGATGGAGGGTGACACAGGGAGAGGGAGGGTGACACAGGGAGAGGGAGGGTGATAGGGAGAGGGAGGGTGACAGGGAGGGTTAGGGTGACAGGGAGAGGGAGGGTGACAGGGAGAGGGTGACACAGAGACAGGGAGAGGGTGACACAAGGAGAGGGTGACACAGGGAGAGGGAGAGAGAGGGTGACACAGGGAGAGGGAGAGGGTGACACAGGGAGAGGGAGAGGGTGACACAGGGAGAGGGAGAGGGTGACACAGGGAGAGGGTGACACAGGGAGAGGGTGACACAGGGAGAGGGTGACACAGGGAGAGGGTGACACAGGGAGGGAGGGAGAGGGTGACACAGGGAGAGGGTGACACAGGGAGAGGGAGGGTGATACGGAGAGGGAGGGTGACACGGAGAGGGTGACACGGAGAGGGTGACACAGGGAGAGGGTGACACATGGAGAGGGTGACACATGGAGAGGGTGACACATGGAGAGGGTGACACAGGGAGAGGGAGACACAGGGAGAGGGAGGGAGAGAGAGGGTGACACAGGGAGAGGGAGACACAGGGAGAGGGAGAGGGTGACACAGGGAGAGGGTGACACAGGGAGAGGGTGACACAGGGAGAGGGAGAGAGGGTGACACACTCACAGACACAGACACCCACTCTCACACACACACACAGTCTGTCACTCACACACAAAAACACTCACCCGCAAGGCAGGGGGTCGCACATGGCAGCGGGGGCCTCCGCACGGCAGGAGGGCCTCTGCAAGGCAGGGGGGGCGCACATGGCAGCGGGGGCCTCCGCACGGCAGGAGGGCCTCTGCAAGGGGCCGCGCCCCCTCCAGAGGGGGCCGCCGACACCGCAGTATCCTGCTTAGACCGAGCAGGGTGAGGCTCCGGTGAGGGGATTTCCCCTGCTTAGAGCAGGCAGAGGCCCCTGTGAGGGGATTTCCCCTGCTTAGAGCAGGGAGAGGCTCTGGTGAGGGGATTTCCCCTGCTTAGAGCAGGGAGAGGCACGCGTGGGGTGAGGGGGGGGCACGGAGGCCGGGAGAGATTGGGGTGAGGGGGGGGGGGTGGATGGCCCGATGGGAGGGGGTGGTGGATGGCCCGATGGGAGGGGGTGGTGGATGGCCGATGCGAGGGGGGGCGGATGGCCCGATGGGAGGGAGGGGGGGGGGGATGACCCGATGGGAGGGAGGGGGGGGGGCGGATGGCCCGATGGGAGGGAGGGGGGGGCGGATGGCCCGATGGGAGGGAGGGGGGGTGACAGATGGCCCTGCAGGGGCCTGAGGCAGACTGGCGTGGAAGGGGCTGGCTGGCGGAAGGGGGAGGATTGGAAGAGCTGAGGAGGGGAAGTTGCTGAGAGGCGGGGAGGAGCGAAGGCAGTGATCAGAGAGCTGGCTTTTTTTTTTTCTCCAGCGCGAGCGCGGGAAAAACAGCAGCACGAGCAGGGAAATTTAAAAAATACACGTGTGCTGCTTGTGCCAATATTTACTCGCCCGGGGGTTAAATCCACCCGCCCCGGGCGAGTAAATGTATACAATTGTCGAACACTGTACATAACGACATGCTCATTTTAAACCACCTAGTACACTACACTAGTAGATTGTGTCTTATTGTTAATATATAACAATTATCGCAGTGTAAACACGGACTTATAGTGTCTTTACAATTCTGTCTTGGACAGCAGTTTAATTAAATGAATAGCATTGTTTTTAGCGGTCACTGCAGGTGCCAGCCTTCATGCTTTGTTACAGCTCCTTGCTCCAAGGACTAATAGCTCCCACTACATTTCCTTGTGAACAAGATATTCACAATTTCTTCAAAAAGAGCAGAAGTCTAAAAAATTCATAAGATCTGTTTCACAAATTACCAATTCAACTGGAAGAGCATATAATAAAAATGACAAAAGATTTGTTCTTATAGCGGATTAAAAATTGATGCCAAGGCATTCAAGTAAAGTTGCTTTCTGTGTTCTGATTTAATGAATCATTTGAGCAATATCTGGCTGGGTGACACAGATGTAAGGCTCACTGAAGCCTACACTAATACCTACTAGTATAGCCTGCATTGGTACAGTAAAGCCAGAACAATGTGTCAGACTGAAGCAATATCAAAGATAGTAAGTGCAGAGCTGGGGATGCTACAAAGCTGGCCACAACATTTCTTGACCTGTGAATATCTCGTAAGTACTTCTCCACCCAAGAGGCTCCAATGACCCACGAAACCCAAAATAACAGGAAGCAGCAGCAGAAATGCAGTAACATTTACTGCAATATGATTGTTTCATATTTTGTAATTTAAGATTAAAAAGTTGTCAGTTTCTTTATTAATTTTCAAGATGTCTTTATACGGACTTTTTTTTGGAAATTTTATGTTTAAGCAACACTGATGTTTTTTCACAATTAGACCAGACTTTAAATAGGCAACTCTAGGATTGGTTCAGTTAACAATAAAAAATGAAGAAGAAAAATACACCTACAGATAATTGTAAAATACCATAAAGATAAATAATTAAATGTTTCTGTATTTCAGGTGCAACTGGGATATGTAAAGCAGCAAAATACTGTTATTACAAAGACGCCTTTAAATCAGTTATATCTACTGGTTTTCACCCTAGCAGTTCTTAGAGATGAAAGAAGTGTAAATCAAAATACAAAAGCCGCACCATCAGTGCAGTTTGTATCAGTTGAAAAATAGTTCCAAACAAAACATTAAAATGAATGAGGAGATAGACTTCCTAAATCTCTTTTGTTTTGTTTTACAGGTCCATGGAGTTATGTCATGTGAGCCACCGTTATTTCACATCCAGAGAACCCTGGGGACGGATAGGTATAAGTAGCTGCAAATGAGCATAAACACGTTAAGTTGACCCTTAAAGAACATTTGATGTTGCGTTATTGTATAAAGGCTCTTGTACTGGGATTCTCTAAGCTACGATAAGGGGCATCTGATCTCGAACAGGAGATATCCGTCATTGACTTGAATAGCCCTTCCTGGAACTTAAATTTCCCCTGTTGTGTTCATGTGAGCATTTTGATCAGTGATTGTGGGAGCAGTTTCTGGAAGGAGTATTATAATGGCATTTATTAATGTTTGTGTCCGAAATTGCAGTTTTCCATATTTTTTTCCAGGTTTATTCATTATGTGTATTTGGTTGGTGTTATGTTTAGCTGTCTGCAACAGATTATGTTCAAAAAGAAGACAGGAAATATGGGGGACAGGGGAGGGAAAAAACAGCTCCAAACCTGGGTGGGCTAAATCCGGACCCTGGTCGCCTGCAGCCGAGGAACTAATTAAATATAACACCCCTACACCCAGAAGTGGGCGAAAAGCTGGAATATCAACTTACCAGGTTAGATTTATCGCATTATAATAAAGGGGAGCAGATAGCCGCAGCAGAAATGGGATGGATAACATTGCAGCTCTCCAGAAGGAAGCCCATGTGAGGGAGACAGGGGACCTGGAAATGCAGGTAGTCCAGGACCAATTTTCTATAGTACGAGGGCTGAGAGGTCCCCGGGGGCTGCGCCTTTGGTATGGGGGTGGAGACAGTGTCAGGCTCTCAGGGAAGGAAGCAGTGGCAAAGGGGGCTATGACTAATCACCCACTACTGAGATAACGTCAGTCTCTTGGATTTGGTGCGGGACGCTATAGCACAAGCGTATCCCAATCCAAGTGACTTAGAGCTAACTGACAATTGGAAAACAATAGGAGACGGGATCACTTGGCTACGTATTATAGCATGTGCTGGAGGGATAAGGGGGGCACAATGGGAAGGTCCCGATCACGAGAAATTTACCCCGGAGATGCGGGCAAAATTATTGAAAACTGCCCTCTTCTCTCTCAAGGCCCTGGTTTTATCACTCCTAGGTGGTCTGATACAAGGGAGTAAGGTACATGAGGCTACCACACTGCTTGGGCAGCTTGGTGAATTGGAAGACAATCGGCCTAAACCTGTTAGAAGCACGGAAACTCAAAAAGGGGAACATAGGAAAACCCATATTTAAATAAGCCGTAAACAGATGTGGGTGGATGTATGGAAGGCGGGAGTCCAACGGGAGGAAATAGATGGGAAGCCCACCAACGAGCTGCTAAAAAAATGGAAGGAAAATGTCCAAAAAAACACGACCAGGGTGTAGAAGACAAATAGTGAAGACAGTGTGAGGGGTAACAGAGTAAAGTCTTTGTCCCGTCCTTAAACCCTTAACCCCCAAAGACTTGACTGACACAAGTCACAACCCCATGGATGGGTGGGAGGTGGCCAAACCCGTATGACATACAGAGGGGGTTTCACTGGTGTGAGTGCAAACAATGACAGAAGGATAGACGTCCCTATGTACCTGTCCAGGTGTGGTGGGGCAAGAAACGAGCCCCACAATCTTTTTTGCTCCTCGTGGATACGGGGGCTGAGGTGACAATCATACACGGTAACCCAGATAGGGAAAAAAGGAGAAGTAGTGAATATAAAGGGTCTAGGTGGTGATATCACCAGGTCAATTCGGATTACAATACGCTTGACAATCAATACAGGCCCCTCTTTCACCACCAATGTAGTGGTAACCAAAATCCCTGGAAACATGCTGGGCATAGATGTGTTGTTGGGTCAAAGCATACAAACAAAGTGGGAGGTGTTCACATTTGGGTTCCCTCATAAGGCCTATAATTTACGGGCGATCAAGGAAATAATAATAGGGCATGTCAAATGGACCCCATACGAATATGCGCTCCAGGACAGTCTGAATGTTTGAAACAATATTATTTGCCAGGGGACACACAAAGAAATAGGGGACACTGTGCAAGCATTGTTACAATCAGGGGTTATTAGGCCCCCATATGAGGATTTAAACGTGGAGCAATGGGACACTGCATTGTTCACAGATGGATCGGCCCAGATAACATATAAAGGCCGGCGGTGGGCATCAGCTTCATCTAGCCCCAAACATAATGTCGTCCTCCAAGATCAAGGGACAGGTGGTTTCAGCCAATTTGCTGAATTACAAATAATACCAATGGTGATTCAAGAAACCACAGAGGCTGTTTCTTTATACTTACAGTTGGGCCTGTTACAAAAGAATTACAACATGGCTGGCAAGTTAGAAAGAAAGAGTTTGGAAGATACACGGCAAGCTAGTTTGGGGTGGTCCAGAGATTTGGGAAGAATTCTGGACAGCAGGAAATACATGAACAATCCATATAGGACATGTCGATGCCCATTTACCCGAGGGGGATTCAAATTTGGATGCGGACGCACTAGCCAAAGTGGCGGAGACCCGGATGCTAGACCCAGTCCTACTTAATTTGGCCAATTGGTCTCAGGAAAAGCTGGACATACACTGGCGACACACTTTATTCGAGCTTGGCTAGTCCCACGAATTCGGGTATACCCGGGTGTATTGAGGTTTGTGACTGTTTTCTGCCCGAGTGCATTGAGTTATTTTCCAAGCAGGGATTGAAGCATTTTATTCCCGCTGGCTGCAATACTGCACAGTATATATATATAAACTGCATTACAATTCATGAATTTATGCCATCTGGTAGACACGCGAAGCATTGCAGCCTATTAAATCCTAATCATTATCATTTAACAGATCAGCCGCCCATCAGCCAGGCATGAACCCAGGCTGGGAAGGCAAATGCAACGGGGCTTGTCAGAGGTTAGGAGCGGCGCATTCCAGGTATCTGCCAGGTACATACCGGGTATTTGCTCGAATAAAGTGTGTCGGTGCAGTAGAGGCACACAGGCCACATATGAATGGGCCCAACGGCAGGGGTTACCTATAACCCTGGATATGTTAAAGACTGTAAAGAATCAATGTCCTGTGAGTGGTATTCTCAAGCAATGGCCGTTGGAGAAAAACAACCAAGAGGATTTGAGAAGGGGCTACGGCCCACACCAGGTCTGGCAGATAGACTTTATAGGCCCACTGCCAAAAGGTCTAGGAGGACTACACTACTGCTGCACAGCTGTGGATACATTCTCAGGACTTGTAAAAGCCCTGCATAGCAGAAAAGTGGACCACGCCACTACTCTGTGGATTCTACAGCAGATTGTGACTCCGTACAGTGTGCCGACGAAATTAAAATCAAATCAAGGGACCCATTTTACTGGCCACGTCGTGCAAGCATGGGCTAAGGACTGTAGGGTGCAGTGGACATTGCATATTCTGTATCATCCACAGGTGGCTGGTTTGGTAGAGAGAGTAATGGATTGTTAAAAGAGAAATTTCGTAAACTCACCACAACACAGACATTAAGGGGGTGGGATGGAGTCCTTACACAGGCATTTCTCTTATGGAACACACGCCCAATAAGTACCCCATCCGAAAGAATATTGGGACAGGGGGGAGCCATACCCCATACACAGTTAAGTCTAATGTACGAGGGCCAACCCCCCCCCGGCGCTTGCGCCACGACTGGTATGAAGTTAGCACCCCTCAGGGGTAACAGCTACAGGCAGAGCAGAACCAGTCAGTGTGTCGCTAGGCATTTATGGGGAATTGCAGGAAGGGAGTGCTGTGTTTTTCTACCTCTCAAGCTTGCTAACAGACAGTGTGGGCGGTGGTGGGACATACTGGTAGGGAAGAGAACTCTGTGCAAATTGACCCACAGATTTACAGATGGACAGTAACACTTGGTAATGGAGAGAGCATTTCAGCAGGTGTACACCTGGGGGATGTGGGAACCTATGTGCCAAAGCCCCTGCAGATTACTTGGCATGACGAAAGCTCTGATTTCACAGTGGGCGCCAGGGTATGGGTGGTGTTACCACAAAACAAAGGAGGATGTAAGCAAGGGGAAGTGATAGCAAAAGAGTAAGGAGCAACCACATTGGTGTTAGTACAAGGGGCCCTTCACCCTGAATATTTTCCTGCCTTTTGTTTAATAGCAGTGAATTGATATTTGTTTTTCTGTTTGTTTTGCAGAGTCTATGGATATCTGGATCCCCGGCGTACTGAACACTTTGTCCTATCACACCAACCAGACGAATTGGCGGATGTGAGGACCCACCTCAGTGTGCAAGAAGATGGTCACCCGTATACAAATTGTTGATATGTGGACCCACCTCAGTGGGAGAAGATGGTTACCCATATATGGGTGTCCCATGAACAATAGAACATTGTCTCCAATATATGACCCATTGCAGTTTTACTATGTTACCCGTTAGTAAAAGTTAATTTCCGTTCCAGAGACGAGCTTGTTATGTAAAAACAAGTCTAGTTACTGTACGTACTTATCGCCTAGACTCAGGCAGATGGTTGGGGGTATTTGTGCAACAATTGTTGAATATTATTGTTACTATTTACGTGGGGTTTTATCTTTGTATCAATATGGACTATAGGTACCGCACCCTGAGTGTAGGCGCTCCGTCTATAGGAAGAGATTGCCCTGCCACCCAAATCTACAGGTGGAATGTATTGTTTTTTTTCCCCCTGTTATATGCTGTTAAGCTGTAACTGAGAACATAACCGTAGCTAAGTAAATTCCTTTTTTGATTACATCTCTAAGACTGTTTACTGACTCAGTGTGCAAGTTATTGGCTGAATCCAGAATCTTAGCATTACAAACTGTAACGAGGAATTTTTCTTGGGTGAGACCCATTTCTGCCCAAGATTTCTGCTTGTTAATGTTGTCCTAGAGAACAGCCCCATATTGTTATGTAATATCTATGCCCCCAATGTCTACCCTAAAGAGTTTTTTCTCGATATAAATAAAGTGGGTATGGAAGAGAACTCGCAAATTCTTTTGGGAGATTTCAATGTAACAGACAATTGGATAATGGACAGGTCCTGCGCACTAGGGAAAGGACAAAAGTTAAAAACTAAGAAACCATACTTACCAATTGATTTAATGTATATTAAGAAATCTCAGAGGCTGGTTGATGCGTGGAGGACTCTTCATCCCCTGGATAGAGAATACTCATATTTTTCAGGTACGCATAACTCTTTCTCACATATAGATGATCTGATGGTGGGGTTAACTTACTTCCAATGGTCAAATCCACACATAATGAGAATATAGTAATATCAGATCATGCCCCTATATGGGTAGACCTCGAAATAGGGAAGAACGGCGGTGATGAGGGGTGAAATCAGTGGCTTCTCCATAAGACGCAATAGAAAGTTTAAGAAATTTATAGCAGCCAATGAAAATCTAACTAAAGCATACGATGAACACAAAAAAAATCCCTCACCTACCCATAAACAAATTTTCATATTAAAAAAGCGAGAATTTTAATTGATAGCCCAGGAAAGAGAAGAAGCCAACCTTGGCTATTTTAAATTTAAACTGTATAAATACGGCATTAAATGTGGGAGACTCCTGGCCAACCTAGTTAGAGGCTCCAGAACTCAAAACCTCATTAGTTCAATAAGAGATCAAAACTCAGGGAAAGTTTACACCTCTCCAAAGGATATGGCAAAAACAGAGAACCCAGGCGCTAACCTTAACCTCTAAATGCAACAAAAGAATAAGTACAATGTTACCAACAAATAGTGAAAGTTCTCTCTAGACAATGAGAGATGACCTAGGGAACCCCTTCTGCTGCAACCCCAGGAGGGACCATCCAAGACCCTTAGAAAGATATAAAAACAGGAAGCAGGGGGAGCAAAGGGTTAAAACAATAAAATACCCAAAATATGAAAAGGATTAGACTTCCAAAAGGAGGACGTAACCTCCTAAAGGGAAAGAGGGGAATGGGGATGTATAGAATAGAGTCCACAATACTTACACGGCCTAGTGTAAGTACGGGTACCGAGAGGGGTATCTGTGGGGGTCCCACCTGTCCACACCGATCAACACGACAGGGATCAGGTGTCACTCACAGGCAGGGTTCTGGCAGAGGGAAACCTCCGCTAGACAAAAGCGTCCCGGTTGCTCGCACGTGTAGCGGCAGAAGGTAAGTGAGGCAAGTGTATAAGTAATAAATCAATAAATTTATTGGAGTGTAACAACAAATCACTCACATAGTAAAAAATCCCAGGTCTGCTCCTGTAGAGAGGTGATGCGTCCTGCAGCAGATAACCCTGTCACCGCGTCCGGAAGGCAAGGAGATGGAAACACTGCGTGCGGCTGCTCACACCGACTAGTGAGGCCCCTGTGGGTCAAGAACAACAAACTGGAGGGAGCTACGCGTTTCGCCGAGACCTCAGCTTTGTCAGGCTCATGAACCTTTAGAAAGTCTAATCCTTTTCATATTTTGGGTATTTTATTGTCTTAACCCCTTGCTCCCCCTGCTTCCTGTTTTTATCTCCGGAGGATATAGCCAAACAATGAGATTTTTTATAGGGATCTTTAGTCCCAAAAAAGTATTTCCTCACAAAATAAGGAGACTATTTGGAGTAAAATCTTACCCCCAAAAATCTCAGAGCAAGCACAAGCAGATTTGAACAATCCAATCCAGGAAACGGAGGTTCAAAAGGCAATCAACACCTTAAAATGTTTAAAAGCGCCAGGGCCAGATGGTTTTGCAGCTGAATTCTATAAGACACTGGGTGAGAATGTGGTAGACCCTTTAACGAGACTACTTATGGTTCAGACACTGCATGACTACCTCATTGGTGGTTGTTGTTTATAGATTACAATCCATGTTTAGATTTATGATTCCTTCTGTTTCCTCACTCCTTACCTTCACATATGTCGGTTTATGAGAAGCCCTACAAATCAGATACAGTTAGGTCTGGAAATAATTGGACACTGACACCATTTTCCTAATTTTGGCTGTGTACGTCACCACAATGGATTTGAAATGAAACAACCAAGATGCAATAGAAGTGCAGACTTTCAGCTTTAATTCAAGGGGTTGAACAAAAATATTGTATGAAACGTTTAGGAATTGCAACCATTTTCATACACAGTCCCCTTATTTCAGGGGCTCAAATGTAATTGGACAAATTAACACAATCATAAATAAAATGTTCATTTTTAATACTTTGTCGAGAATCCTTTGCAGGCAATGACTGCTTGAAGTCTGGAACGCATGGACATCACCAAACGTTGGGTTTCCTCCTTTGTGATGCTTTGCCAGGCCTTTACTGCAGCTGTCTTCAGTTGTTGTTTGTTTGTGGGTCTTTCTGCCTTAAGTTTTGTCTTCAGCAAGTGAAAGGCATGCTCGATTGGTTTGAGATCAGGTGATTGACTCGGCCATTGCAGAATATTCCACTTCTTTGCCTTAAAAAACTCCTGGGATGCTTTCGCAGTATGTTTTGGGTCAATGTTCATCTGTAAAGTGACGCGCCGTCCAATCAATTTAGCTGAATTTGGCTGAATCTGAGCAGACAATATATCCCTATACACTTCAGAATTCATCCAGCTGCTTCTGTCACATCATCAATAAACACTAGTGACCCAGTGCCATTGGAAGCCATGCATGCCCATGCCATCACACTGCCTCCACAGTCTTTTACAGATGATGTGGTATGCTTCGGATCATGAGCCGTTCCAACCCTTCTCCCATCGTTCTGTTACAGGTTGATCTTAGTTTCATCTGTCCAAAGAATGCTGTTCCAGAACTGGGCTGGCTTTTTTTTAGATATTGTTTGGCAAAGTCTAATCTGGCCTTTCTATTCTTGAGGCTCATGAATGGTTTGCACCTTGTGGTGAACCCTCTGTATTTGCTCTCGTGAAGTCTTCTCTTTAAGGTAGACTTGGATAATGATTTGCCTACCTCCTGGAGAGTGTCCTTCACTTGGCTGGATGTTGTGAAGGAGTTTTTCTTTACTATAGAAAGTATCTTACGATCATCCACCTCTGTTGTCTTCCGTGGACGTCCAGGCTGTTTTGTGTTGCAGAGCTCACCAGTGCGGTTTTTTTTTCTCAGAATGTACCAAACACTTGATTTGGCCACTCCTAATGTTCCTGCTATCTCTCTGATGGATTTTTTTTTTTTTTTTTGCAGCCTAAGGATGCCCTGTTTCACTTGCATTGAGAGCTCCTTTGACAGCATGTTGTGGGTTCACAGCAATAGCTTTCAAATGCGAATGCCACACCTGGAATCAACCCCAGACCCTTTACGTGCTTAATTGATGATGAAATAACGAAGGATTAGCCCACACCTGTCCATGAAACAGCTTTTGATTCAATATTCCAATTACTTTTGGTCCCTTGAAAAAGAGGGGGCTACATATGGGCTACATATTAAAGAGATGTAATTCCTAAACCCTTCCTCCAATTTAGATGTGAATACCCTCAAATTAAAGCTGATGGACTGCACTTTAAGCCCATATTCGTTATTTAACTGAAACTTGAATTTATTTTGGTACACAGCCGAAATAACAAACATGCATCAGTGTCCAATTATTTCTGGACCTAACTGTATATGTTAATCCACCTTAGTTTTCTATCTGCCACATACATATGCAGACACAATTTCTTGGGTACGTAGACGAGCTGGTTGCGTAGTACCTATTGGCTGATTTGGCTGGTGGACAGTAGACGCTAGTACAAGTATACACACAAGCGCGCCAGGCCCTTTAGTGCAAGTATACACACATGCGCTCCAGGCCATTTAAAATGACTAAGACGCACTGACAGTGATAAGTATCTGATATGATGAGGTACTGGGGTGTTTATGGATCTTAAATGTATGCATGTAGCTGCATTAGGGTACCCAACACATCATCACATACTTGTATTGAGCCGTATCAGCCCTTTTCTTATACTGCGCATGCGCATTGGGTTTACCTTGGCAACCGGCAAGAGTTTACTCCGCAAGGCCATAATACAGTGCCTAATAGGTAGCAATACTATATATTACTACACGTCGCATCCCTTGGGGTGACCGTGCGCGCTGGGGTGCGTCTGATGGGTTTGGGCGCTATGTTTGTGTACTTTTTAACAGTGGATGGAGCCGCATTGAGGAGTTTTGTGCATTAGTGCATGTTTGTGTGTTGCTATGTTGGTTCTCTTACTTCATGACGCATGAACATTGGGGTTACCTAGGTAACCGGGATGCTGCTGACAAACTGGTAGCCGGCAACATTTGATTTTTCAAGGGCTGTCGCGTCACGTGACGGCCCTTGAACCAATCAAATTGCCGGAAACACGCGACGCAGCCGTCCGGCGAAATATAACTTTTCGCCGTTGTGTCGCACGTGTGATTTTTTGAGCACCATTCTTCAATACATACCTATTCAATTATATTATGTGTTTATAAGTTAATTAAACTTATGATTCTCCTATGTGTAAATTGTATTTCCAATCAGAAATCTCCATGAAACAAGACACAGAGGGAACATGTCTAGCATGTTCAACCCAGACCTCTATGTCCCTTCTTTGGATGAGGGAAGGCAATAAACTCATACAACGGTGCTGATGTCAATACAGTCATTGAGACCCCTGGAGTATTTGTATTTAATACATAGATCCAGTAGGTCTCTCTTAGATTTAATTGTTTGTCTGTCCCCACCTAGCAAGGTAGATTTGATGGCTCCCCTGTTTCAAACTCTCTGTGCCAGTCAGTGTCTTTACTCACTGAGCCACTCCCTTTCCCTATATATATATATATATATACATACATATATATATATATACATACAGTTCGATTTCCACAGATATTTTTTTGATCAATGATTCTGTGCCATCAAAATAACCTAAAATAATAGTGGAAATAAGTTCATATTTAGAACACAAAAAAACTGTAGTCAAGAAAATAGAGCCTGCCCTCAAAATGCAGTATACGAAGTGTAATGTATTTTTAAATATGGCATACGGTAAGTACAAAAATCACAGTGTAACACCAATATAATACAGAATAGTAGGGAGGGGGCGAGGGGAAGTTATTCAGGAAGCTCCCCGAACCCAGGAGAGAAAGGTGCCAGCCAACCATGGAAATCATGGCTCGACTTCCTTCCAACTGGCGTCCCCATCCCCCTTGCTGGCCCCAGCAAACCGCTTGGCGTGCCTGAACACGTGTTCCAGTGTCATTGCGTTATTGTCTGGGTCATCAGCAAATACAAATATATTCAAAACCAGGGTGCTCATATGGCGTACAGTAGTTAAACTGCAGGCAAGGATTCAGAGTAATGACATGCAAATGAGCACCCAGTGGATGTGTTGCTTCATATCCACTTGTGGAGTTCCCTAGATCTTTTACCTTTGGAATTACACAGTTTATACAGTTCATTCTGCATCAACGAAAAGATAGAATCAGTAGACACTCAAAGACAACCGTTTCGGCCTTTTGGACTAATGTGACAAATGTTTGGCCAGTATATGAGGTAGTACAATCTGCAAACAAATCTAGATCAGTAAAATTACTTACGCAGATAAAAGCACAACAGCAATTATTGACCATTCTGGGGAGGTATGGGTAATATTCTTGCTAGTAAATCTGAAAAATATATTTAAAAAAAAAAAAAAAATAATTAGGAAGATAGTAACAGAGATACACAAAAACAGCATCTTTGTTCTTGCTGTATTAGTGAACAAGCAGAGATTACATTAATTGTCTGATTTTACTGTGCTTTTTGTATCACTTAGCTGCAGACTGAAAATAATAGGCTCGTCTTCATCGTGTGAACAAAATGAGCCGCTTATTACAGACTTGTTTTGGTGATGGTGAGAAACTCTGTTATGATACGTCTGATGGAATCATTTTGACAGGCAGCTCACATGCGACATTCCAGTTAATCTGCTTGCATGAGGCAAAGTAAAAGAGACAGCTCCAATCCATTTGGGAAAACACTGACAAACGGGGCAAGAGCTGTTTCATTTCTCTGCACTACAAGGAGTTATTGATTTAAGCACTAGGCGGCATCATTCATGTACACAAGCGGAAAGATGGAGCTATTTGTGTCAATTAACTCTTATTCAATGTTAGTATTGATTGGAAAGGTCTCAACACTAGTCACTGCCATTAATATGCTATTTACAAAGGGCGTAGGAAGAGGACATACTGTTAGTAACTTCTAGGATATTGTAACGGAGAAGGGTTGATGATCTGAAATTCCTGCTCATCTTGAGTAATCAGTGCCAAACGGCAGGTAAATTACATATCCGGATCCCTTGAACGTTCTAAAAATATATTTGAACCACACAGAACTTAAATAAAATAATCTGCAGATTTATACCTTTGAATGATAGAAGAGAAATAAATAGTCACTTTAAAAGGAAACAAGCGAGTGTCAACACCGTTTTATTAATACAAGTATCTCCTGATAATAATAAGGGTAAAGCACCGTGTAAGAAGGATTCATTCTAGGTAATCTGTACTAGTAATATGTAAATCAAGTGCATAATCAGGTAAATCCCAGACATAACTGTCGAAGTAGCGAAACAGAAAGGGGAGCGCAAACAAATTAAATTGACAAACCAGTGCAATAGAAACAGTGCAAAGTAAAGATCTCTTCAGCATGAGAATAGATCACTAGAACAGCACAAATATCAAAAGGTATACGCAATAAAAACAAGCAGTCTTTGTGAAACAGAGGCAACATGCCTACGGCCGCGCTTATAGTGCCGGCGCCGCGACATCGCCCGAAAACAAATACATTGCCGCCGTCGCGTGCACTATAAGTGCACGCGCCGTCGCGAAAACCTGAAGCCGGCAAAATGTGATTTTTCAAGGGCCATCGCGTCACGTGTGTGTTTGTGTTGCGCGCACTATGTCCGCAGTCTTACAATCCTCTCTGGTGTCCATCTGTATATCCAGGTTTATAACAGGAATCCACCTCAGAGGAAAGATAAGGCAAAACGATGGTGCAGATCGTAGGAGATAATTTATTTATATGGACACAAACAAATGTGCACTCAGTGTAACAAATTAAAATTCACATTGAGTTATTTTATACTCTTCAGAGTGCCAAAATCTCACTGCCACCCGACCCGCACAACGTCCCCCGTGACTCGCAACAGCCTGTGATGTGACATCCGGCAGGACATAGCTCCAATTCTGAGAGATAGGTGTAGCGGCGTCAGCGGGAAACAAGGGTTCTACTCGACACGCTTCGCTGCATCAGATTCCTCAGGAGTCTCATTATGAGAGATCTTAACTGCCCATTTTCTATTGCACTGGTTTGTCAATTTAATTTGTTTGCGCTCCCCTTTCTGTTTCACTTCATATACTTTTGAAAAGAATAGAAAACTCTCTTTCATATTTGGGTACACACACACACACACACACACACACACACACACACACAATAAATTAGTTCTTCAGTATTTGGTGATACCTTTTTAATTGGACTACTAACAATTTATGTCATAGATCAGCCTGAGGAACAGAGGATAACTCTCGAAAACTTGTCCTATGACAAATTGTTAGTCCAATAAAAAAGTTATCACCGAATACTGAAGAACACACACACACACACACACACACACACACACACACACACACACACACACACACACACACACACACACACACACACACACAACGGTATCGTCTCTTCATTTTTGATTATTAAAGCTCGGCTAACACGGTACAGATACAGATAGATATTTTTTTTTTAAGCTATGGTGGGTGAAAAGGGCAACAAGAAACCTCCACCGTATTGCATACAGCAAATAAAAAGATCACTTGTGAGCACCTACACGTCTTAGGCTGCGCCCATAGGACTGCAGCCGCGCTGAGGCGCGCGGAGGCTGAGGGAAAGCGGGTGCTTTCCCTGACCTTGGTCCGCGCGCCGTCCGGGGGCGTCGGGGGGGGGGGGGGGGGGGCTGTGACGTCACGGAGCTGGTTCGCCCTCATTGGGTGAACCGCTCACGTAACCGGCCCTGCTCTCCCTTGAGCGCTCGAATTTAAAATTTTGGTAAGACTTACGCTTCCGCACGCTTGCGTAAGCGAGCCCCTGCTAAAGCCGCTCTCATTGTGGCTGCAGGGGCTCAGTGCCGAGCGTGAGCGCGCCTCAGCACGGGTCACTGGACGCAGCCTTAGGCAGGTCTGCAACCCTGCCTTTCACCATTATCCCCAGCATACAGTGCTTCCACTGCAGCAAGGGATTCTGGGAAATGACATGCAAATGAGCACACCTTTTGTCTGAAAAACCATTGTTACATGGAGCTATGTGAATGTGCGCACAAGTGATCTTTTTATTTGCTATATGCAATACGGTGGAGGTTTCTTGTTGCCTTTTTCACCCACCATAACTTAAAACGTGATGGTAAACCCTACAGCCTTGAAAATTGCAAATCCAGCAGTACTCCCAGCCTCACACTGATGATACCCATTAAGGGTGAAACATGTCTGTGAATGGTTTCTCTGGCTTTGCATCTGATTCCCATGCTGTGCTTTAAAGCTGTTAACAGCGAGCATTAGCTTATATGGGCTCCAAGGTGACACATTGTGTGCTCATTTGCATGTCATTTACCAGAATCCCTTGCTGCAGTAGAAGCACTGTATGCTGGGGATAATGGTGAAAGGCAGGGTTGCAGACCTGCCTAAAGCCGTGCTTATAGTGCCGGCGACGTCGCCCGAAAACAAATGCATTGCCGCCGCGTGCGACGGCGACAAAGCGACGTGGCGAAAACTGGTAGCCGGCAAAATTTGATTTTTCAAGGGCTGTCGCGTCACATGATGGCCTTTGACCCAATCAAATTGCTGGAAACACGTGACGACGACGCCCGGCGAAATATCAAACTGGAATGACTCATACTATAAGGTCGTTCATTAACTGCAAATCCTCATATATTGTCTACCTCATCACTTGCGGATGTGGTAGCCAATATGTCGGAAGAACAATTAGGAATCTTAAAGTTCGCATTATGGAACATATACGATTGATTTCCAAAGGGAATTTGGATCACCCTGTCCCCAAACATTTCACTAACTGTACCCAAGGTGGATTAAAAAACTTCAGTTTTCAAGGTATTGAGTTTATTTCACCATTACCCAGAGGGGATGATAGAATTAAGAAACTTGATCAATGTGAGGCATTCTGGATCTTTACTTTAAGAACCAGAAAGCCTCACAGTATGAATATTGATTGGGACCTTTCCCACTTTCTTTAGTGGTTAGGGGTCCTATATTATTGCAATGTTCTTTCCTTACTCTGATCAATCAATTCAATTATAATGTTTATGATCTTTTTAATTGATATATTCTAGGTAAACAGTATCTATCTATTTCATCTATATATGGAAGTTAATTTTGGTTTAATATTATATCCGATAGTTAATATTCATTTTCTTTCCATATAAATGAACTATGTCCAGAACAATCACAAATACCGAGTCTGTGCTTTTTCTTATGAATTTAGTTTAAGCTTATTCCTTAAATTAGTATTATATATATATATATATATATATATATATATATATATAGCAGTGTGTGCAGTGAGAGCAGTGTGTGCAGTGAGAGCAGTGTGTGCAGTGAGAGCAGTGTGTGCAGTGAGAGCAGTGTGTGCAGTGAGAGCAGTGTGTGCAGTGAGAGCAGTGTGTGCAGTAAAAATGTTAAAAAAATATATATATATTTTTTTTAAATGGGAGCCACGTGAAAACCGTGTTATAACGGGTCGCGCTATAACGGGGTTAAGCTGTATTTAGTATATAAATATAAATAAATATATATACTAAATACAGCTTAACCCCGTTATAGCGCGACCCGTTATAACACGGTTTTCACGTGGCTCCCATTTAAAAAAAAAAAATATATATTTTTTTAACATTTTTTTTGCACACTGCTCTCACTGCTCTCACGGCACACACTGCTCTCACGGCACACACTGCTCTCACGGCACACACTGCTCTCACGGCACACACTGCTCTCACGGCACACACTGCTCTCACGGCACACACTGCTCTCACGGCACACACACTCTCACGGCACACACACTCTCACGGCACACACACTCCCACGGCACACACACTCCCACGGCACACACACTCCCACTGCACACACACTCCCACTGCACACACACTCCCATTGCACACACACTCCCACTGCACACTGCACACACTCCCAGCACTCACTGCACACACTCACTCACTCTCACTGCACACTCCCAGCACTCACTCTCACTGCACACACTCCCAGCACTCACTGCACACTGCTAACAGCACACACTCTCACTGCACACTGCACACTCACAGCACACAGCACTCACAGCCCACAGCCCATTCACAGCACACTCTCAAAGCACTCACAGCACACTCTCACAGCACTCACAGCACACCTCCCACTCCACCTCCCTACCTTTGGTGTCGGCTGCTGAGATCGGAGCGGAGCTGGCATCAGGAGGAGGGGGAGGGTGTCGGGAGGGAGTCGGGAGGAGGGTTGGGGTGTGGATGCCGGTAGGGGGAGGTGTGTGAGGAGCAGGCTGGGACTCGGAGGTCCGCATGGGCTAGGCCCAAAACTGATTATGCCGAGGAGGGCCGGTAGGTGTGGGGGCCTCGGGGGGGGGGGGAGGAAGTGGATGCCGGTGGAGGGGGATGGATGCCGGTGGTGGGAGGTAAGGAGCAGGTTGCAGCTGGACTCGGATGGCCGCTGCTGGGGGACGTGTAGGGCTTCCGGCCACCTCTTCCTTTCCTCCTTACTCCCTCCTGATCGAGCGTACGGCGGCCATTTTTTTTAAAAATTAGCGCGACCCCGGTTCTAGCGCGGTCGGATCGGGTGGCCCCCGAGGACCGCGCTATAACGGGGTTGAGCTGTATATATATATTTTTTCATATATTTAATACTTTATTAGTTGTTAATTATTAGAGTCAGTTTGGTTTTGTGATTATTGTAACATCTTGCATCTAAATGTATTTGATTTATCATTAGGTTTTTCTATAATCTTTTGTGTTTTAATATGTGGTATTTCTTAGTTTAACGTTTTTGTGTACTATATTATTTTTGGTAGTCATGTCAGTTTGTCCGTTTTTAGAGTATTAATAAAGTTGTTGTTATTTTGCTATTCCCCTCCACCTCTAGCCCGGTGGGAGCATCGGGGCTATGCGTGTCAGGCTAGAAGCGGGCGCACACGAGTGACGTCACCTCATGGATCGGTTGGATATGAGGCGGTGTCACAGTGTTGCGACGCGTCACTGGCGCGCATGCGCAGTGCGTTACCACAGACTTTTTGGCGCGAAATGGGGCTTATAAATGTGAGGAGGTATGTTTACATGTTACACCTTGATAAAGTCCCACGGGACGAAACGCGTTGGTGCGTGGGCTGTGTTTATGTCCCTGTGAGTCCATGGAATAAATACCCTCAGTTTTTAGTCTGGAGTTGTGCCCTTTATTTTTTCCTTAGGATCCTCTTGCCAGCAGTGCTCCTTTGCTCTTCCTGCTTATGTTCTAGAATATACACTGTATTTTTTTAAAGAAATACATTCACTTTAAGAGCTCATTGGTCTCTTTCACATTTTAGAGTAACTTCTTACTTTTTCTTGTCACAGAACTATCAAAGGGCTAGAAACAGCATGAAATGCTAGATAGGGATGTGGAGGTAGATTTAGACACAACTAAAAGTTAAATCTCATTCACCTGACATCTTACTTCGCCAGATGCCGATCTCCCCTTCCCCCTTTCTACCATGAGTGTCACCTATTGTTGTAGCCCCACCATGCCTAAAACATTAGCATGGGATAGGGTGTTAGTCACATTTTTGGAGGCTCTGAAATTCTGCTGAACAGATCCGGAACTAAAATGACTCCAGCAGGTACCATATTTAAAAATCTGAGTGAAGCTAATGATTTCAGATTCTTAGCAGAGTGACCTGACAGACGGACAGACTCCAGAGAATAATGTGACATCTCAGTTTCCTAACAAAAGCATACAGGCACATGAGGACTTTGCTGGAGATGAATTATAACCGCACTAAAATGTGTTTAGAGATATCCTTAGAGCATTTCTAATCTGTAAAGACTGGACTAAAATGCTGCAGTAAATAAGATGCGAGTGTTTCTTGAAAACCCAATGGAGGGGAAAATTGCTGCTGCTCCTCAACTCGCCACATGCTCTTTCAGCCTCCACAAAACTCTGACAAGAGCGTCCCCTAGGAGAGACTTACGTACCTTCTCAGTGTGTCATATCTCCAAAACACAGAGATGAAAAATGTCACCAGTACCTTTATTTAATGTTAAAATCACTTTACACTTTCCTCTGTGAACTCTTCAAACATGTGATACACAATAACCTGTTCTAATTCACTCACTTTAAAACTCTTTTTTTATGGGGGGTGGGGGGGGAGGGGAATGAAACCGATAATGAACTAAATGGAATAGAGGAGGATACAAGTTGGTATGGAGGTAGAATGGGGGCAAGTGCGAGTTTGACAAGCAGTGAGACACCCATAGTAAATACAGATAATACTAGAAAACTTCTAAAGACTAAACCAAGTGGGCGCAGAAAGGAAGGAGCAGATAAGATAATAGTACAGGCTGAAAAAAAACTTAAATGCATGCTTGCTAATGCAAGAAGCCCGACAGATAAAATGGGGGAGCTTGAATTAATAGCTACAAGGGAGCAGTATGATATCATAGGCATTACTGAAACATGGTGGGATGAAACTCATGACTGGACAGTTAATTTAGAGGGTTATTCCCTTTTTCGGAAGGATCGAACAAATAGAAGGGGAGGTGGAGTATGTTTATATGTTAAACCGGATCTAAAACCTATTGTAAGGGAAGATATTTATGAAGGGAATGATGAAAATGTAGAGACCTTGTGGATAGAAATTAGCAGTGGAGGTAAAAGTATAAAGAAAATGTTTGTAGGGATAAGCTATAAACCACCAAATATCTGTGAGATTGAGGAAGCTAAAATACTTTTGCAATTGGAGAAGGCATCAAAACGGTCATATTTGCATAATGGGGGATTTTAATTATCCAGACAGACTGGGGAAATGAGATTAGCATTACAACAAAAGGAAACAGGTTTTTGAGGGTGCTTAAAAACAATTATATGACCCAAATTATTGAGGAACCAACCAGGAGAGGGGCAGTACTGGATTTGGTAATATCAAACAATGTAGAAGTACAGGCATACCCCGCATTAACGTACGCAATGGGACCGGAGCATGTATGTAAAGTGAAAATGTACTTAAAGTGAAGCACTCCCTTTTTCCCACTTATTGATGCATGTACTGTACTGCAATTGTCATATACGCGCATAACTGATGTAAATAACGCATGTGTAACAGGCTCTATAGCCTTCCCGCTTGCGCACAGCTTTGGTACAGGTAGGGAGCCAGTATTGCTGTTCAGAACGTGCTGACAGGCGCATGCGCGAGCTGCCATTTGCCTATTGAGCGAAATGTACTTACTCGCGAGTGTACTTAAAGTGAGTGTCCTTAAAGCGGGGTATGCCTGTAATAAAAAATATTCCTGGAACATTTGGGTAACAGTGATCATAGCATGGTCTCATTTGAAATAAATTATCAAAAAACAGATTACTTGGGTTCAACAAAGACTTTAAACTTTAGAAAGGCAGATTTTAATAAACTGAGATCTAATCTACAAGTAATACACTGGGATGATGTTTTTGCAGGGAAAAATGTAGAAGATAAATGGGCAGTCTTTAAAACATTGTTAGAAAAGCACTCTTATCAGTGTATAACCTTGGGTAATAATAATAAGTATAAAAGAAATAAGTCAAAACCAATGTGGCTAAATAAACAGGTAGGGGAGGAAATGGACAAGAAGAGGAAGGCGTTTAGATTCTTTAGGTCAGAAGGGACGGAGACATCGTATCAGAATTATAAGGAATGTAACAAAAATTGCAAAAGGGCAATCAAATGAGCAAAAATGGATAATGAAAAAGGGATTGCAATAGAAAGTAAGGTCAACCCTAAAAAGTTCTTTAAGTACCTTAATAATAAAAAAAAATGACAAAAGAAAATATAGGACCCTTTCAGTGTGTGATGGGTAGGCAGATTATTGGTGATAAGGAAAAAGCAGAGGTATTAAACAAGTTATTTGCCTCTGTGTTTACAAGGGAAGAATCAAGTTCAATTGTAGTGCTGCAGGAGGAAGCCACAACCTCCATATTAATGAACAATTGATTAACTGAGGAAGAAGTTCATAAGCGGCTTCAAAATTTTTAAGTAAATAAGGCACACATGGCATACATCCAAGAGTTCTCAAGGGGTTAAGCTCAGTAATAGCCAAACCATTATATTTAATATTCAAGGACTCCATTTCCACACCTCAGTACCACAAGATTGGCGTAAAGCAGATGTGGTGCCTATATTTAAAAAGGGAGCTAGATCACAACCGGGGAATTACAGACCTGTAAGCCTGACTTCAATAGTGGGGAAGCTACTTGAAGGTTTAATACGAGATAATATTCAGGAATATCTACTGGAAAACAACATTATTAATAATAGTCAGCATGGATTTATGAAGGATAGATCATGCCAAACTAACCTTATTTGTTTCTTTGAGGAGGTAAGTAGGAATTTAGACCAGGGTAATGCAGTTGATGTGGTCTACTTGGATTTTGCAAAGGCTTTTGATACGGTTTCACACAAGAGGTTGGTGTACAAAATAAAGCAAATTGGACTAAGTATTAATATATGCACCCGGATTGAAAACTGGTTAAAGGACAGACAACAGAGGGTTGTCATAAATGGAACTTTTTCAGGTTGGGCTAAAGTCATGAGTGGAGTACCTCAGGGATCGGTACTGGGACCCCTGCTTTTTAACTTGTTTATTAATGACCCAGGGCAGTTTATTTGAGTTACATTCTTGACTGAGTCAGAGGATTGCAGGAACGCTGCCGCAGCATCACATCGAGAGAAGGGGTTTGGTGTTTTGTCCCGCCCCTGGTGACGCACTTCCGGCTACGGAGTGATAGACAGTTCGTGGAGAGTTCCAGAGCTCAAGATTTACCCCATGCGACGTACATCCGGTCGCGGAGTACAGGAAACTGTTTGGAGCAACTCTTGGACACCACGTGTATACCTGAGGCCGTTGCCGATTACCATTTACCTTGTTTCTCTGCGTGTAACCTGTGGCAGTCCTGTAAGTAGGATTCCGGTTTTTACCCACCGGATCCAAAATCTGCAATAATCATTTTAGTGTGTTTATTAAATGAACTCTTATTATTAGTCAGCCTTGCTTTTGTTTGTCCAGTGTTTGTCTTATCTTGTTTGTCATACATGTAATATCATTTTAGCAGTGTTGCACTATGAAGGTTTCTCTTTGTTTTTTCTCCTTTTGCATTACATGCTTGGATTAACCCTTTGCTGTGGAGCTGAGAAGTACAAGATCTGATTTCCACCTCTTGAGACTTTATACCTTTGGACTTTAACTAGTTCCTTGGACTCTATAGGCGCCGGTCTGTATTGTTTGTTTTGTGTTTTTTTTTAACTTGATGGACATACGTCTTTTTTCAACCTGATCTACTATGTAACTATGTAATATATAATGCAAACAAGTTGCACAGAGCTTTACAGTAGGAGAATACAGCAATGTCAAGATCATGACTGTGCTCGTCTCAATCAGGAAGCGGACCCGCAGGGCTGAGGTAGAGATGCAGAATAACTGACCAGAGCCCTGGGACAGACCCCTGTTAGAGTATCCGTAGTCGGTAAGCAGGCAGGTCGTCAGGGCTGGTAGCAGTGGTGCAAAGTCCAGTAAGCAGGCAGAGGTCAGGGCAGGCAGAAAGCTGCGAGGTCGGGGTCACGGTCAGGGTCAGCAACAGGGAAATCCAAACAGACAAAAGGGTAAAGCGAGACGGCGGAAGTGCAGCCTTATGTAGCAGGCTGCCAGTAACCAAAATGGCCAATTTGAGCAGATAGGGCAGGCAACCTGGAAAACTTGAACTGGCAGAAAAACCCGGCACGGACCGAGCAGAATCCTTACAGTACTCCCCTCTTTAGGAAAGACCACCGGGCGATCTAAGCCGGTTTGGCAGGAAATTTCAGATGAAATGCCCGGACCAGCTTGGGGGCATGGACATCCTTGGATTTGATACAAGAATTCTCTTCGGGTCCATAAACCTTCCAATGGGCCAGGTACTGAAGCCGCCACGGGATCTACGGGAATCCAGTAACTGCCGTACTTCAAATTCGTCCTGGCCATCTACCAAGAATGGTCTAGGAGGAGGGAGACTAGGAGAAGAAAAGGTGTTCTGGACAAACTGCTTAAGGAGGGAGACATGGAACACAGGAGGTGTTCTTAAGCTATCCGGAAGTTCCAGTTTGAAGACCAGTGGGTTGACCTGTTTCAGGATTTTGTAAGGTCCAATGAAGTTGGGCCCGAGTTTGGAGGAAGGCAATTTCAGCTGGATATTTTTTGTAGCCAGCAAAACCTCATCTCCCACTTGAAACGGATTAAGTGGTTGTCGACGTTTATCCGCCTGGGTTTTTTGCTGAAGGGCAGCTTTCGTCAGATTGACCTGGATCTTCTTCCAGAGTAATTGGAGTTCTTGAATCTTATCATCTACTGCGGGAACTCAGGAGAGAGGACTGGAAGGAGGAAGGGCAGCAGGGTGGTACCCGTAGGCACAAAAGAACGGAGATTCCAGTGTGGAATCGTGTTTCATAGAATTGCGGGAAGACTCGGCCCATGGGAGCAGATCAACCCAGTCGTCCTGTAGTTCAGATACAAAACATTGCAATCATTTTTCTAAGGACTGATTGGCCCTTTCCGTGAGTCCATTGGACTGGGGGTGGTACGAAGAAGAAAAATGAAGGGAGAAGCCCATTCTTTGACAGAAGGCCTTCCAAAATCTTGAGACTAATTGGGATCCATGGTCGGAGACTATATCTGTGGGGACTCCATGAAGGTGAAATATCTCCTTAATAAAGATCTCAGACAATTCTGAAGCTGTGGGTAGCTTCCTGAGAGGAACAAATTGGATTTGATGTGTAAAGCGATCGACTACTACCAGCATGGTAGTCAAACCCCTGGAGAGCGGAAGATTCACAATAAAATTCATGGATAAGTGGGTCCACGGGCGGCTGGGAACCGGTACGGGTTGGAGAAGCCCACAGGGTAATGTCCTCGGCACATTAGTCTGGGCGCATATAACGCAGGTTGCTAAAAAGTCTCACGACTTTGCGGATCTCTGGCCACCAAAAGATTTGTCTGAGGAAATCACAAGTCTTCCTGACCCCCGGGTGACCAGTTGTCTTGGAGTTATGACCCCATTGCAATACCTGACTTCGAAATCGGGGAAGACAAATAGTTTGGACAAACGAGTGGACGTTGACCTGGGATCTTTTGCCTGGGCCTGTGAAATCTGTTGCAGAAGTGAAGATGAAACTGCAGAGATGATGTGAGAAGATGGAATGATGGGCCCCTGCTCTATCTCCTTGGCGTCATCTGGAGAGAATTGCCTGGATAGAGCATCTGCTTTGACGTTCTTGGATCCTGGACGATAGGAGATCACAATGTTGAACCGAGTGAAGAAGAGAACCCACCTTGCTTGAAGCGTCCCAAGTCTCTTTGCTCCTTCAATGTATTCGAGGTTCTTGTGATCAGTAAGGATTGTGATCGGAAAAGTTGCCCCCGCAAGCAAATGTCTCCATTCTTCTAGAGCCATTTTCATGGCCAGAAGTTCCCAATTCCCAACATCATAATTTCTTTCTGCGGCAGAGAATTGTTTAGAAAAGAAGTCACAGGGGTGAAGTTTCCCATAAAAATCCTTCCTTTGAGAGAGAACGGCTCCGGCTACCAGATCAGATGTGTCCACTTCAAGCACGGAGGGTTTTGCAGGATCTTGATGGATCAGCACAGGTGCGGAAGAAAAGGCGGACTTGAGCTCCTCGAAAGCCAGAAGAGCCTCAGAGGGTCATATCTTGGGGTTCGCCCCTTTCTTAGCAAGAGCCGCAATGGATGCAGACATCTTGGAGAAATTCCTGATAAATCGTTGGTAGTAGTTGGCAAACACAAGAAATCATTGAGTTGGTTTGAGGCCTGTCGGTAAAGGCCAATCCAGCACTGCCGATACTTTCGTATGATCCATCTCAAATCCAAGGGAACCAATGAAATACCCAAGGAAGGAAATCTTCTATTCGAACGGACATTCCTCGAGCTTGGCAAAGAGGGAGTTGTCCGAAGTCTTTGGAGGACCAGTTTAACTTGTGCCCGATGTCCGGACAAGGAACTGGAATAAATAAGGATATCATCCAGATATACCACGAGAAATTGGTTGAGTAGATCCATGAAAATCTCATTGAAGAAATTTTGAAATACGGACGCTGCGTTCCATAACCCAAATGGCATGACCAGATATTTGTAGTGGCCGTCATGGGTGTTAAATAAAGGATATCTTCCACTCATCACCCTCTCTGATTCGAATTAAATTGTAAGCTCCTTGAAGATCCAGTTTGGTGAAGATCGTAGCCTTGAATAAGCAGTCGAACAGTTCAGAAATGAGGGGTAGAGGATACCAATTTTTTACAGTGATTTTATTTAGGCCTCTGTACTCGATACATGGCCTGAGAGAACCGTCTTTTTTGGAAACAAAGAAGAAACCCGCACCAGTGGAGAAACTTGATTTGCGAATAAACCCAAGCTGATGGTTCTCCGAAATGTATTCCCGCATAGCCTTGGTTTCTGGTTCTGAAAGGGGGTAAGTGCGGCCTCGAGGAGCGATGGCCCTTGGGAGCAGATTGCACAATCATAAGGTCGGTATGGTGGCAACTCCTCTGCCTGTCTTTTGTTGAATACACCGACAAACTCCTGGTAAGAAACTGGAAGGCATGACGAGGAAGTCTCTGTAGGTAGCCGAACCTCTGAGATAGTGCGAGACACCAGAAGACGAGATCCATGGCAATGTTGTCCCCAGGCTGTCACTTTATTGGTCGCCCAATAGATCTTAGGGTTGTGATGCTGCAACCAGGGAAGTCCTAGGACCACTGGAGTCGAGGGAGACCAAATGACATAGAATGACAGTGTCTTTGTGAAGTGCCCCAACCGTAAGCAGCAAAGGATTAGTCTCGAGGGTGATGGTCCCAGGTATCACAGGTCTTCCATCAATGGCCACGTCTGCTAATGGAATCTCCGTAGTACGGAGAGGAATGGACTAGAGTTCTGCAAATTCATGTTCAATTAAATTCCCTGCGGCTCCTGAATCCACAAATGCCTGAGTGAAGATGGAGACTGGTCCCCAGGAGAGTGAAACCAGCAAGAGCAGCCATGAAGGTTGAGAAGGAATAGAAGGAATGCCCACAGAATATTTCTCCATCTTCACTGGGCACTGGAGCTTTCCTGATATAGGAAAATTTCAGGAAAGTCGAATTATTGGGGTTTTGCTCGGTCTGTCGTTCTCGCATCCGGAGATCTATTCTGATGCAGAGAGCAATTTATTCCTCCAGATCCTTGGGGGTGTCCCGGCAAGTCAGTTCGTCCTTTAAACAATCAGAAACCCCTGCCAAAATGCTGACATCAGAGCTTCATTTTTCCAGCCCGTCTCCGCAGCAAGTGTTCGGAATTCAATGGCATACTGGCCTACAGTACAGGTTCCTTGCCGGATTCGAAGGAGCGAAGCAGAAGCAGAGGACCCACGACCGGGTGCATCAAAAACTCTTTTGATTGCTTGGAGAAAGGCAGCGGTGTCGTTAACCAGCGGGGATTCCTTTTCCCAGATAGACGAGGCTTTGGCCTGGGCCCCTGTCAGTAGGGAAATGACGAAGGCTACCCTGGATCGATGGGTGCAGAACATGGAGGGTTGGAGTTCGAACTGAATCAAACACTTGTTTAAAAATCCTCTACAAGTCATCGGGTCCCCTTTATAACGTAGAGGCGTCGGGATCAGTGCTTCCATGGGCATACGGGATGACTGAGCTGGTGCTGGAGATGCTGCCAGCAATTGCGGTGCAGGGGTAGAACCCACCTGGAGTGTATCCAGCCGAGTGAAAATGCCCCGAAGTCGGCTAAAAAAAAAAAAAAGAATGTAACCTGTTGGTTTTGCTGGGCGAGGCGTCTCATGATCTTCCCCTTGGAGAGATACAGCTCACGTATATCAGCAGGGTCCATGTTAGGCCAAGCAAAATGGACACGAGCACCGTCACATTCAGGAAGCGGACCCACAGGGCTGAGGTAGGGATGCAGAATAACCGACCAGAGCCCTGGGACAGACTCCTGTTAGAGTATCTGTTGTCGGTAAGCAGGCAGCAGGTCAGGGCTGGCGGCAGTGGTGCAAAGTCCAGTAAACCGGCAGAATTCAGGATAGGCGGAAAGCAGCAAGGTCGCTGTCACGGTCCCGGATCAGCAATAGGGAAATCCAAACAGACAAAAGGGTAAAGCGTGACAGCGCAGACCAGGGGAGCACAATCTTTTTCTCCCGCACCCCCCTGCCGGCTGTCCCCCTCTCTGCGCCCCCCCCCCCCAGTTACCTTGGTTCAGACGTTCTAGGCGTCATGTTATGGGAACGTGACGTCACCCCAGAAGCAGTCTGAAACAAGGTAAGTGCAGTTTACAGAGGCCCCCGCCGCTTCCCCGGCATTTAATTTAAGTGCCTTCAGAAGCACGCGGGGTCTCTGTAACCCCCGTAATCTCCCCCCAGTTTGCGCACCTGTGGCGTAGACAACGGGAACTGAAAATGTTAGAACCTTGCTCTGTGATTTCCACCAGGAAGTGCAGACATAGGCTGCGCTCAGGGTGCCGGTGCATGTGCGCACAAAGACTGCAGAAGATTAGGGAGGCGATCAGGCATTTCGGGTGGGGGGGGGCTGGGATGGCAAACGCGTTACAAAGCTGGTTCGCCCTCATTGGCTGAACCAGCTCACATGACGACGACGTCACACGACTGCAGCCCGAAAAACAAATCTACTTGTTGCGCCAAAATGCAGCAGCGTCGACGCGCTACAGCGCCGGGGGCACTTCAGATACTACCATAGGAGCACAGGTATGAGTCTCGATCATGCGTGCGCACGTACGTCGCCGGCACCCTGAGCGCATATAGCAGACTGCCAGTAACCAAGATGGCCAATTTGAGCAGAAGGAGCAGGCAACCTGTCCTGGGACCTCTTCTCTTTTCTCTGTACACACTCTCTCTTGGTGACCTAATAACATCTTTTGGGTTTAAATATCACCTCTATGCTGACGACACACAAATATACTTTTCAACACCCGACCTTACACCTGCTATACAGACCAAAGTTTCTGAATGTCTCTCTGCTATATCATCCTGGATGGCCCTCCGTCGCCTTAAACTCAACATGGCTAAAACAGAGCTCCTCATACTTCCTCCCAAACCTGGCCATACTACCTCCTTCCACATTACTGTTGGAACTACGATCATCCACCCAGTAGCCCAAGCACGCTGCCTAGGGGTCACACTCGACTCCTCTCTCACATTCGCCCCTCACATTCAAAACATTTCTAAAACTTGTTGCTTTTTCCTCCGCAATATAACAAAGATACGCCCTTTCCTCTGTTGCTCGACTGCTAAAACTCTGACTCAGGCCCTCATTCTCTCCCGTCTTGATTACTGTAACCTCCTGCTATCCGGCCTTCCTGCCTCTCACCTGTCTCCCCTACAATCTATCCTAAATGCTGCTGCCAGAATCACTCTACTCTTTCCTAGATCTGTCTCAGCATCTCCCCTCATGAAATCCCTCTCCTGGCTTCCAATCAAATCCCGCATCTCACACTCCATTCTTCTCCTCACTTTTAAAGCTTTACACTCTTCTGCCCCTCCTTACATCTCAGCCCTAATTTCTCGCTATGCACCACCCCGACTCTTGCGTTCTGCTCAAGGATGTCTTCTTTCTACCCCCTTTTTATCTAAAGCCCTCTCCCGCCTTAAACCTTTTTCACTGACTGCCCCACACCTCTGGAATGCCCTTCCCCTCAGTACCCGACAAGCACCCTCTCCTCTCTATCCACCTTTAAGACCCACCTTAAGACACACTTGCTTAAAGAAGCATACGAATAGCACTGTGGCTATTCTGAACACATGATACATAAAGCTTGGCCCCCTGCAGACGCACTTACCAGAACTCCCTCCTACTGTCTCTGTACGTTCTCCCTACCTACCAATTAGATTGTAAGCTCCTCTGGGCAGGGACTCCTCTTCCTTAATGTTATGTTTGTCTAAAGCACTTATTCCCATGATCTGTTATTTATTCGATTACCACATGTATTACTACTGTGAAGCGCTATGTACATTAATGGCGCTATATAAATAAAGACATACAATACAATACAATACAACCTGGAAAACCCAAACTGGCAGCAAAACCCGGCACGGATCGAGCAGAATCCTTACTAAGATATAACAAAGTAAGTACAAAGATTAATTATACAATATAAATACGAGTATCAGACAAGAAGCCAGACAAATTATACGATGGATCTTAGTGGATATTTCTTAATTTATAAAATCCCATCCGTCTAGGGGTTATGTATATATCTGCTTTCAATGCTTAATTTTTTTTTTAAACATGGCAATTTTCTAAAATCTAACCACTCTGTATAGGTTTACAATCCCATAGTGTAGGTGGACTGTGCATTGTTGAGTTTATGCCTCATCCAAGTGAGAGACCAAAGTACAGTAGGAAAGAAAAGTCACATGGTACTACAGCCAATCAGAGTAGGGATGGAGTTCCCACGCTCTGATTGGCTCTAGTACCACGTGACAAGCTTTCAATGATGTCACATCCTTTCTCCCCCAAGCCTCTGTCACATGGTATACTAGAGCCAATCAGAGTAGGGATGGAGTTCCCACGCTCTGATTGGCTACCGTACCATGTGAGGCCAGCCATGTTTCTTTTAATGACGTCATCTTAAAGGCAATTGAAGCAAAGCCATTCTGATTGGCTGTGCTTTCATTGCCTTTAAGTGACATCATCATTTTTATTTTTAATCGGCCAAAACACATGGTTTTCACGGCCGTGGGAACCATATGACGAAAATGTGACGTCATAGGCCTTTAAAAGCCTATGTCGTCTCATTTTGAAGCCAGACGCCGAGGAGGAAGGACCTCCTACAGAAGAAGACCAGGGCGTGGCCGAAGACGGAAAGAAGACCCCGCCCGGAAGAAGATAGAAGAAAGAAGAATACAGATGAAGATGGATTACAAGTAGAAGACCCGTGGATTGATTTGGATTTTTAGTGTAATGTTTATTATTTTATGGTTTATTATTTTATGGGTTCCTGTGCCTGTTGGTTGGTTCATGAGTAAGGTGCGCAACGGGAGTCGGTGGGGCCAAGTAATGGTAAGTGAACTAAAGAAATGTATTTTATTTTACATGTTAATTTTTTTAAAAGCTTTTTTAACATGTGTATTTTTTTTGTGGTATATCATTTCTTGCAACTGTATGTATGTATGTATATATCTAGAGAGATATATACATACAGGGTAAGAAATTATGTTTTAAAAGCTTGATTTGATGTGTTTTAAATTAATTTGTCTATGCTGCTATGCTTTATTGTGTGTTTAAAGTATTTTAAAATTAGATAGATGTAATTGTTGATATTGTATTGTGTGCTTGTGTTCAGGGTTAGCCTTGGTTTTAAAGTTTGTATTCTGGTTGGTACTTATATTTTTTCACATGCTAAATTGTTCTGCTCCAGGCGTGAATTAGTTAATTGTTTCATTGTTCGGGATGGACTGTCAATTGTTTAGGGATGTAAATAATGATTGCTAATTGATTTTTGTTTACTTGATTGGTTAAAATAGTTTACTTGTTTGGAGGTATTTGTATTTTGCTTGCAATGATATTGTTAACATTCATTTGCAGAATGTATATGGTGCATAGATTTTATGCATCATTTATACAATGTAAATGCAATGTATTGATTGGAATGTGAGGTTTTTCATTGGCATTTGATGATTTAGATTGTAAGATCAGTTAGGATTATTAAAGGAAATTCATTGTAATGTAGTGTGTCTGTATGGAGAAGTGTTATTTGTAGTACAGTATGGTTTTGATAACCCTTCTATATTTATTTGTATATTGGTTCATCATGTGTGTGTATATATATACTGTATATATAGTTGCATGATGAAGCCACTGTACAAATTCATGGGTGAAGGGTGGGTATCGGGCCAGTGTGGCTTAACCCCTTAATTACCTTTGTGGTTATTATCTGATAAGGTGTTTAAGGGGTTAATTGATATCTGAATGTACTTGCAATGTATTGGCTTTGTATTTGCTATGTATTTTGTGGACAAGACAAGGATGTCGCTGGCGACGGAGACTTCTTATTGAAGAGGTCAGTAGTACTTTATTTATTTGAATATGCTTGTTAATGTTTTTAATAATGGGCAATTAATCTATTATCCATATCTGGATAATAGTTATTTTGCACATTATTGTACTGTAGGTGTTGGGGGGGGTGTATGTATTGAATGTATAGGCCAGGTTTATTTTTTTTACATTCAGGGTTTGTTCCGTGGTTCCGCGTGAGACCTCTGGAGACCACCTGTGGTTTTCTCGAGTATCTCACGGGTATCAGGCTGGTGGTTCCACGGGTGACACATGCGGGGATGAAGCGGTGGCCTCACATCTGTGGGGGCACCGCGGACCCGTAGTCTGCGGGGATGAAGCTGTGTGGTCCCACTTCTGTGGGGGCACCGCGGACCCGTAGTGAGCACCCGTGAGTTCCCCAGACCCCCGTGGGAACCACCCGAGGCCCCGCAGACACCTGTGGGTCTGATCCGGGGCTCCCAGACATCCGCGGGCCTACCGTGGGGACCCAATTGTGGCCCACGGTGACCCAAGGAGACCACCTGGGGGCCATGGTGCTGGTTGGACCCACCAGCAGGCCTCCAGAACCTGTTTGAAAAGGGCTGCTGGTACCCTATAGGTCTGTAAGCTGCCCCGCCAGCCCACAGGGGACTCGCGTGGGGCTGCGTTATGAACCCTGTTTGTAAAAGGATAAATCTTGTATTTATGGGGGGGCACAGGGGGTGGGTAATGTATTTAATAAATATAATTATGTTTATTGTGGGTCACTGTATTGTTTTTATTGTGGGTACTGGGGGTGGGGGGGGGGGGGTTCCCCAACGGTATTTGGGTAGGCCTCCCTTGTGGGTAGTGGGTGAGGGTGGTTAGGCCTCACGGGGTGGGGGGTTAGTGTGGGAGGGTATGTAGGCGTCCCCAGTGGTGGGTGAGGGTGGGTTAACCCCTTAATGACTGTAGCGGTTAATAACCGCTATGGTGATTGAGGGGTTAGGGGACATTACTTTGGATGTTTTAATTTTTGTCTCTGTTTTGCAGAAGCGGAGGGGCCATGGGCAGGTGGGTAGTGGGTGGGTGGTTAGGCCTCACGGGGTGGGCCATTGGCAGTGAGGCGCTGTATTATATTTACACGGGATCCCCCTACCCCTCCCCCTCCCAACATTTACATACACTGCACTCACAGAAACACAGGCCAGGGAGATTAAACAGACACATTAGGGGGAGGGGGCTTTACACAGATTACAGTCACGGCAGGGAAGTTGAACAGACACATTAGGGGGAGGGGGGCTTAAACTTTCCTGCCTTGACTGTAATCTGTGTAACAGACACATTAGGGGGAGGGGGCCTTACATAGATTACAGTCAAGGCAGGGAGGTTTAACAGACACATTAAAAATATGTATTTACTGTATTTATTGTTGTTTATATATTTTAAATACACAGGGGGTGTACTGTACTGTATGTTGTTTATTGCAATGTTTATTGGGGGCAAATGTCCCCAATAAACATGCTATTCTGCCTTAACCCTTCATTGCCTTAGCGGCTATCAGCTATGGTAATGAAGCAGCATTTCTGTATTTTAATAATATTGTGCAGGAGCAGGGGGTCCCCTGAACTTTGATTTCTGGCTCAGGGAACCCCCTGCTCACTGTACAATATTATTAAAAATACATTCATGCTGCTTCGTTACCATAGCACATAGCCGCAAAGGTAAGGAACGATTCTTTATTGATGTGTGTGTTTTATTTATACTGTAGATGTGCAGAGGGTCTCCGGAGCTGAACCGCTGTGGTTTTAGGTCCGGGGACCCCCTGCTACCCGAGATACAGGCCCCTTTAGGGAGTGCCGGTATCCCTCTGCTTGGTTTACATGCCGCGGTCATGTGACCGGGACCTTTAAATGCAGAGGGATACCGGCACCTCATAAAGGGGCCTGTATCTCGGGGAGCAGGGGGTCCCCGGACCTAAAACCACAGCGGTTCAGCTCCGGAGACCCCCTGCACATCTACACTATGAATAAAAATTTATTTTAAATTTATTTATTTATATTCATGTATTTATTTATTTAGATTTATTTATTTTTTGGGCGGCTGCTGTGTGTGAATTTTTTTTATTGTGGGTAGCGGGGGTGGGTGAAGGGAGTATTAGCCCCAACGGTGGTTGTTTAGGGCTTGCGGGGGGGTAGCGGGAGGGGTTAACCCCTTCATGACCGTAGCGGTATTAACTGCTACGGTCGTGAAGGGGTTAAGTGCACCCGCAACCCCCCGCAAGTCCTAAACTCACACCAAGGGCCAAATACCCCCTTCACCCACCCCCGCTACCCACAATAAAGCGGGCACGGTGGGTTAATCCCTTCATTGCCTTAGCGGGTATCAGCTATGGTAATGAAGCAGCATTTCTGTATTTTAATAATATTGTGCAGGAGCAGGGGGTCCCTTGAGCTTTGATTTCTGGCTCAGGGAACCCCCTGCTCACTGTACAATATTATTAAAAATACATTCATGCTGCTTCGTTACCATAGCACATAGCCGCAAAGGTAAGGAATGATTCTTTATTGATGTGTGTTTTATTCATACTGTAGATGTGCAGAGGGTCTCCGGAGCTGAACCGCTGTGGTTTTAGGTCCGGGGACCCCCTGCTACCCGAGATACAGGCCCCTTTAGGGAGTGCCGGTATCCCTCTGCTTGGTTTACATGCCGCGGTCATGTGACCGGGACCTTTAAATGCAGAGGGATACCGGCACCTCATAAAGGGGCCTGTATCTCGGGGAGCAGGGGGTCCCCGGACCTAAAACCACAGCGGTTCAGCTCCGGAGACCCCCTGCACATCTACACTATGAATAAAAATTTATTTTAAATTTATTTATTTATATTCATGTATTTATTTATTTAGATTTATTTATTTTTTGGGCGGCTGCTGTGTGTGAATTTTTTTTATTGTGGGTAGCGGGGGTGGGTGAAGGGAGTATTAGCCCCAACGGTGGTTGTTTAGGGCTTGCGGGGGGGTAGCGGGAGGGGTTAACCCCTTCATGACCGTAGCGGTATTAACTGCTACGGTCGTGAAGGGGTTAAGTGCACCCGCAACCCCCCGCAAGTCCTAAACTCACACCAAGGGCCAAATACCCCCTTCACCCACCCCCGCTACCCACAATAAAGCGGGCACGGTGGGTTAATCCCTTCATTGCCTTAGCGGGTATCAGCTATGGTAATGAAGCAGCATTTCTGTATTTTAATAATATTGTGCAGGAGCAGGGGGTCCCTTGAGCTTTGATTTCTGGCTCAGGGAACCCCCTGCTCACTGTACAATATTATTAAAAATACATTCATGCTGCTTCGTTACCATAGCACATAGCCGCAAAGGTAAGGAATGATTCTTTATTGATGTGTGTTTTATTCATACTGTAGATGTGCAGAGGGTCTCCGGAGCTGAACCGCTGTGGTTTTAGGTCCAGGGAACCCCTGCTTCCTGAGATACAGGCCCCTTTATGGGGTGCCGGTATCCCTCTGCTTGGTTTACATGCCGCGGTCACGTGATCGGGACCTTTAAATGCAGAGGGATACCGGCACCTCATAAAGGGGCCTGTATCTCGGGAAGCAGAGGGTCCCCGGACCTGAAACCAATGCGGTTCAGCTCCGGAGACCCCCTGCACATCTACACTATGAATACAAATGTATTTTAAATAATTTTTAATGTGCCGATGTTTGCGCAGAGAGAGCAGCGGATCTCTCTCTGCTGCAAACACATCTCGACCCCGCCGGCCTATAGTATCATTGATGTGCATATACAGTACTGTATGTGTATGTTAGGGGTTATAGGGGTTGTTGTTATACAGTATATATACTGTATATATATACTGCATTACAATTCATGAATTTATGCCATCTGGCGGACATGCGAAACATTGCAGCCTATTAAATCCTGAACCATTATCAATTAACACATCAACCGCGCGTCAGCCGGGCATGACCCGTGGCTGGGAAAGCAAAAGGAATGCGGCATGCTCCGGGTGAACAGCGTCGCATTCCAGGAACAAGCCAGGGACAAACCGGTGATTTGTTAGAATAAAGTCTGCCGCAACAGTATGTTATTACTGAGTCCAATTTTCTTTATTTTGTACACCAACCTCGTGTGAAACCGTATCAAAAGCCTTTGCAAAATCTAAGTAGACCACATCAACTGCATTACCCTGGTCTAAATTCCTACTTACCTCCTCAAAGAAACAAATAAGGTTAGTTTGGCATGATCTATCCTTCATAAATCCATGCTGACTATTACTAATAATTTTGTTTTCCATTAGGTATTCCTGAATATTATCCCGTATTAAACCTTCAAGTAGTTTCCCTACTATTGAAGTCAGGCTTACAGGTCTGTAATTTCCCGGTTGTGATCTAGCTCCCTTTTTAAATATAGGCACCACATCTGCTTTACGCCAATCTTACGGTACTGAGCCTGTGGAAATGGAGTCCTTGAATATTAAATATAATGGTTTTGCTATTACTGAGCTTAACTCCTTGAGAACTCTTGGATGTATGCCATCGGGGACAGGTGCCTTATTTACTTTAATTTTTTCAAGTCGCTTATGAACTTCTTCCTCAGTTAACCAATTGTTCATAATATGGAGGTTGTGACTTCCTCCTGCGGTACTACTATTGAATTTGATTCTTCCCTGGTAAACACAGAGGCAAAGAATTTGTTTAATACCTCAGCTCTTTCCTTATCTCCAATAATCTGCCTACCCATCTCACACTGAAAGGGTCCTACTGTATATTTTCTTTTCTCATTTTTTTGTTATTAAGGTACTTAAAGAACTTTTTAGGGTTGACCTTACTTTCTATTGCAATCCTTTTTTCATTATCCATTTTTGCTAATTTGATTGCCCTTTGCAATTTTTGTTACATTCCTTATAATTCTGATACGATGTCTCTGTCCCTTCTGACCTAAAGAATCTAAACGCCTTCCTCTTCTTGTCCATTTCCTCCCCTACCTGTTTATTTAGCCACATTGGTTTTGACTTACTTCTTTTATACTTATTACCCAAGGGTATACACTGATAAGTGTGCTTTTCTAACAATGTTTTAAAGCAGTGGTTCCCAAATTTTTTCGGTTCAAGGCTCCCCAAAGCAATCAGAATTTTTTCAAGGCTCCCCAAGGCGATCAGGATTTTTCCACAGCACCCAAAGTAAAAACAAAGGTGTATATAAATACCTAACAGTTGCAGTGCGCAGTTGGTGTCTCTCTCAATCTCTCTCTCTCTCGGACCTCACTCTCTCTCTCGGACCTCACTCTCTCTCTCTCTCGGACCTCACTCTCTCTCTCTCGGACCTCACTCTCTCTCTCTCTCTCTCTCTCTCTCAGACCTCACTCTCTCTCTCTCAGACCTCACTCTCTCTCTCTCTCTGACCTCACTCTCTCTCTCTCTCTCTGACCTCACTCTCTCTCTCTCTCTCTCTCTCTCTCTCTCTCTCTCTCGGACCTCACTCTCTCTCTCTCGGACCTCACTCTCTCTCTCTCTCGGACCTCACTCTCTCTCTCTCGGACCTCACTCTCTCTCTCTCGGACCTCACTCTCTCTCTCGGACCTCACTCTCTCTCTCGGACCTCACTCTCTCTCTCGGACCTCACTCTCTCTCTCTCAGACCTCATTCTCTCTCTCTCAGACCTCATTCTCTCTCTCTCAGACCTCACTCTCTCTCTCTCAGACCTCACTCTCTCTTTCTCAGACCTCACTCTCTCTTTCTCAGACCTCACTCTCTCTCTCTCAGACCTCACTCTCTCTCTCTCGGACCTCACTCTCTCTCTCTCGGACCTCACTCTCTCTCTCTCTCTCTCTCTCTCTCAGACCTCACTCTCTCTCTCTCAGACCTCACTCTCTCTCTCAGACCTCACTCTCTCTCTCTCAGACCTCACTCTCTCTCTCTCTCTCTGACCTCACTCTCTCTCTCTGACCTCACTCTCTCTCTCTCTCTCTCTCTCTCTCTCGGACCTCACGCTCTCTCTCTCGGACCTCACTCTCTCTCTCTCGGACCTCACTCTCTCGGACCTCACTCTCTCTCTCTCGGACCTCACTCTCTCTCTCTCAGACCTCATTCTCTCTCTCTCAGACCTCATTCTCTCTCTCTCAGACCTCACTCTCTCTCTCTCAGACCTCACTCTCTCTCTCTCAGACCTCACTCTCTCTCTCTCAGACCTCACTCTCTCTCTCTCAGACCTCACTCTCTCTCTCTCAGACCTCACTCTCTCTCTCTCGGACCTCACTCTCTCTCTCTCTCTCTCTCTCTCAGACCTCACTCTCTCTCTCTCAGACCTCACTCTCTCTCTCTCAGACCTCACTCTCTCTCTCTCAGACCTCACTCTCTCTCTCTCTCTCTCTGACCTCACTCTCTCTCTCTGACCTCACTCTCTCTCTCTCTCTCTCTCTCTCTCTCGGACCTCACTCTCTCTCTCTCGGACCTCACTCTCTCTCTCTCGGACCTCACTCTCTCGGACCTCACTCTCTCTCTCTCGGACCTCACTCTCTCTCTCTCAGACCTCATTCTCTCTCTCTCAGACCTCATTCTCTCTCTCTCAGACCTCACTCTCTCTCTCTCAGACCTCACTCTCTCTCTCTCAGACCTCACTCTCTCTCTCTCAGACCTCACTCTCTCTCTCTCAGACCTCACTCTCTCTCTCTCAGACCTCACTCTCTCTCTCTCAGACCTCACTCTCTCTCTCTCGGACCTCACTCTCTCTCTCTCTCTCTCTCTCTCTCTCTCAGACCTCACTCTCTCTCTCTCTCTCAGACCTCACTCTCTCTCTCTCTCTCAGACCTCACTCTCTCTCTCTCAGACCTCACTCTCTCTCTCTCAGACCTCACTCTCTCTCTCTCAGACCTCACTCTCTCTCTCTCTCTCTCTCTCTCTGACCTCACTCTCTCTCTCTCTCTCTCTCTCGGACCTCACTCTCTCTCGTCTCTCTCTCTCTCGGACCTCACTCTCTCTCTCTCTCTCTCTCTCGGACCTCACTCTCTCTCTCTCTCTCTCTCTCTCTCTCTCGGACCTCACTCTCTCTCTCTCGGACCTCACTCTCTCTCTCTCGGACCTCACTCTCTCTCTCTCGGACCTCACTCTCTCTCTCGGACCTCACTCTCTCTCTCTCGGACCTCACTCTCTCTCTCTCGGACCTCACTCTCTCTCTCTCGGACCTCACTCTCTCTCGGACCTCACTCTCTCTCTCTCGGACCTCACTCTCTCTCTCTCGGACCTCACTCTCTCTCTCTCGGACCTCACTCTCTCTCTCTCGGACCTCACTCTCTCTCTCTCGGACCTCACTCTCTCTCGGACCTCACTCTCTCTCTCTCGGACCTCACTCTCTCTCTCTCGGACCTCACTCTCTCTCTCTCGGACCTCACTCTCTCTCTCTCGGACCTCACTCTCTCTCTCGGACCTCACTCTCTCTCTCTCGGACCTCACTCTCTCTCTCTCTCTCAGACCTCACTCTCTCTCTCAGACCTCACTCTCTCTCTCTCTCAGACCTCACTCTCTCTCTCTCAGACCTCACTCTCTCTCTCTCTCAGACCTCACTCTCTCTCTCTCTCAGACCTCTCTCTCTCTCTCAGACCTCACTCTCTCTCTCAGACCTCACTCTCTCTCTCAGACCTCACTCTCTCTCTCTCTCAGACCTCACTCTCTCTCTCTCTCAGACCTCACTCTCTCTCTCTCTCAGACCTCTCTCTCTCTCTCTCTCTCTCTCTCTCTCTCTCAGACCTCACTCTCTCTCTCTCTCAGACCTCACTCTCTCTCTCTCTCAGACCTCACTCTCTCTCTCTCTCTCAGACCTCACTCTCTCTCTCTCTCAGACCTCACTCTCTCTCTCTCTCAGACCTCACTCTCTCTCTCTCTCAGACCTCACTCTCTCTCTCTCTCAGACCTCATTCTCTCTCTCTCTCAGACCTCACTCTCTCTCTCTCAGACCTCACTCTCTCTCTCTCTCAGACCTCACTCTCTCTCTCTCTCAGACCTCACTCTCTCTCTCTCTCAGACCTCACTCTCTCTCTCTCTCAGACCTCACTCTCTCTCTCTCTCAGACCTCACTCTCTCTCTCTCTCAGACCTCACTCTCTCTCTCTCTCAGACCTCACTCTCTCTCTCTCTCAGACCTCACTCTCTCTCTCTCTCAGACCTCACTCTCTCTCTCTCTCAGACCTCACTCTCTCTCTCTCTCAGACCTCACTCTCTCTCTCTCTCAGACCTCACTCTCTCTCTCTCAGACCTCACTCTCTCTCTCTCAGACCTCACTCTCTCTCTCTCAGACCTCACTCTCTCTCTCTCAGACCTCTCTCTCTCAGACCTCACTCTCTCTCTCTCAGACCTCACTCTCTCTCTCAGACC
>NC_134492.1:942719-987719 GCF_040206685.1 Ascaphus truei
GACGGGAGGGGGGAGGGGAGACGGGAGGGAGGGGAGACGGGAGGGGAGGGGAGACGGGAGGGAGGGGAGACGGGAGGGGGAGGGGAGACGGGAGGGGGAGGGGAGACGGGAGGGGGAGGGGAGACGGGAGGGAGGGGAGACGGGAGGGGGAGGGGAGACGGGAGGGAGGGGAGAGGGGGAGACGGGAGGGAAGGGAGAGGGGGAGACGGGAGGGAGGGGAGAGGGGGAGACGGGAGGGAGGGGAGAGGGGAGGGGAGAGGGTGGGAGGAGGAGGGAGGAGGGGGGAGGAGGGGTCTGCTCTGATCATAGGACTCCCAGAAAATCCCCAAAGAGTCGATCCTGCTACTCAAAACTTTCTCGCGCGATCAAATAGGGCACACTTTAGAGCGACACACAAACAAAAAAGAGAGCACAAAGGAATGACGATATCAATTACAAAGTAAAATCGCTTTATATAAATTAACAAATTTAAAACTTACAATATCACATATAGGTTGAAAAATATATCCACACAGTCCCTTCCATAAGTGGACAAGATGGCCACGTAAGGTCCCTCTGGTAAGATGAAAAACCAAAAACAACCGTATACAGCAGATGGGCCAGACTCAAGCCCTATTATTATTGGAAAAACGCTGCAGAGCTCTTTGCAGAATTTTTGTGGACTCAAAGAAGCGCCTGGCGTCTAGTGTCACAGCATCCTCCGTGAATACCACGAAGACCTGTAGCACCTCTACGTGGCGGGTCTATTACATTCACGGCTGATATATATATCCCTTCCTATTGGTTAAAATCCAACTAGGGGTAACATCTACCAAACATCAAATAATCACAATACATTACAGAATTTAAGATTTTTATACACAGAACCAAATAAAAATGTAATTAATTGCATAAAATCCATACAATTGGTATTCTAGTAATAATAATAAATGTATAACTACATAGATTAACATACCCATTATACCAATATAAATTCAAATGGCCATAACTAATGAGAATTTGACAAAAGTCCTCTGACAGCACAGACCACATAAGGACTATCAAGCTTTTGGTGAACTTTGGTGACACTCTGCAAAGGATTGAATTCCCTCTTCCTGCAAAACTCCACTGTGGCGGCCGCCACGGGTTGAATACCAGAGAAGGATGAAGTCCTGTTTGTTGTCACTGCCTGACCCTGGGTGGTCCCCATGCCTGAGTCCAATATGTGTTTGAGAGTGTAAACTTTTTAATGTATTTTTCCGGTTATAAAGCTATTTTGCACTATTTTCTGTCTTCTCCATTTTCCACATATGGGATTCTCCTCCCCTTGTCTCTCTGCACGACTATATGCTGTGCTGGACATCACTGCTGAAACCTACATCTGAGGTGGTCACTCCTTATAACCAAAAAGCCTTGATCACTCACAGAGAATGTGAGCGATACTATATCACGGGAGACCAGGTTTATTAACACCTTTTTATACCAGGATCATTTAATTGAGCAAGACAAAGCAGTAAAATAAATTGTAATTATCTCGATATCTGGGAAGCTGCTTCCAAAAACTCATCATGCATTGTAATTAAGGAGAATATTTACAAGTTAATATTTAGATGGTACATGACTCCTGCCAGGTTGCACTCTTTTCTCCCAGGCGTTTCCCCTCTGTGCTGGCGCGGTTGTGGTGAAGTGGGGAATATACTGCACATATTCTGGTCATGCCCCAAAATTCAACAAACATGGACGGAAGTGTTCACCCTAATACACAAGATAATAGAAATCTCTGTCCCACACGACCCAGTATATATTTTGCTAGGATAACCAATGGCTAATATCTCCAAAAAAAAAGCTAGAGTAATATCCAAATTTTTAAACGCTACACCGGTGTACAATTGCCAAAAATTGGAAACAACCGGCCCCCCCCCATCCTTAAATCAAATAAACAACAAAATTTGGCATATATGGAAAAACTCTCAGCCTATCTGAACGGCTCTACCTCGCAATTCTCTGAGATTTGGGCTCCTTGGTTCCGCCACGCAGGTATATCCCCATATATAGATTAGAATACTTTGAACAGAGTGATACATGTGGTATTTAAATTGTCGAATACAGTGCGATATTGGTACAAATGCTACCCCTTCCCCCCCTCCCCGTTCTCCCTCCTCTCTATTGTTCCACAGCCAGTTTATTTGTATTACTGTATCCCCTTTTCCTTTTGTGTAGTATGTTGTGTTTACCTCATTTTGTATGTTTGAAAATGCTCAATAAAAACTTAAGTAATAAAAAAAAAAAAATTGTAATTTATTCCAGGATTAGACATACACACAATGTAACACAATTTGCACTGAAAACACACTTACTGGGAACGGGGCTAAGGAAATAAATATTCCTTACAACGAAATGTTAATAACCGACATCTGTAGGAGCCCTTTCCAAAGACCGGGAGGTACTCACGAAAGTCCTGGAACGCAATTCAGCGGGGAATCCCAGCCATGACCGCTACGTCCTCAAAAAGCAGGACTTACAACATTTCTTGAGTAAAAATTTCTGAAGCCGACTCGAGTCTATTTCTCACATAGCATCTTTTTCGTAACTTGAATTTGCCGCTGATAGTTTGGCGCTTGGAATCTGAGGTCCTGATTGCCTGCAAGGTTTTTTTATAAGTTTTAGAGTCCCATTCAGAAACCACTACAACCAATCAGCGCATGGGAATTCTCCTGCCAGCCTATCACCGATTTGCCGGTATACTGAAGCTGGGTGGGTACCGATTTGGATTCTGCTAAGGGGCATGTGCCAACCTGGCACCTCTGCCTCTTAGCATACCAAGCTCACACGCTGTCCAGGCTCCGCAGAATCTGGGGAAGGGCAAATGGTCGCCGGATAGCCCTTTGTTAGTCCAGGACGGAGGTACTCAAGTATAACTACAGTACTCCTCCTGTTCTAACACCTTGGCATCCTTGAGGCTTTCAACTATCAGCCTATCAGCCACCCGGTCTCTCGAATCCCACTGTCACATATACAATGTTACAAGCATATACCTTTATTAAATAAAACCTTTAATAAAATACTCTTTGTCTATGTGTCTTGTGTTTTAACAGGTCTAAGTCTTCTGGTCTGGTGTCAGGGATAGAATAAGAATATATGTTCCCTACTCTTACCAGCCTTATATGTTCCCTACTCTTACCAGCCTGGCACACTGCAAAACCCTGGCTTTTACTTTATTCACACAATAAAAACATTGCAGCTTTATGACATAGCTGGAGCACCCCCTGAACCCCTATACCCGGTTCAGGGTGACTTGGGCATTAACAGGGCATCCCACCTTATGCTAGGTACCCCGGGACCGTTCTGGGGATACCCTTTTTACCTTTCCTGTTTGTGCTCAAGCAGAGAACCCTAGCGATGAGTCGCAAGACCGTTTCCAGGGTAGGATTTTGCCAGAGCACGGTGCTTCAATGTGCCCGAGAATCTTACCTGATTCCCGGGTACATCTTTGGTGTATCCCTTAACTCGGGAACCCCGCGACATAGCCACAATCTGATCGAAGTTTCTCCGCAAAAACCAGCCTCAAACTCACAGCCCAGCAAGCTCCTCTGGCCAGTACTCCTGGAAAGGCAAAAACACCAAAATACTGAATTGTCACATAATTTATACACAGGCTCAGTGATGCATATGCAACAGTTGGGTCCAAGAGCTGACACTCTAGGACCTTTACACACGGATCAGGGGTAAACAAGTGGGCTTTACCTTTATTATTGAGCCTGGTTACCCCCTCACCGTCACATACTATATATAATTTATTCATATCCCGTTCATCAAAACCTTTTTGCACTATATGTGTATGTTTTTTCTTTTTGTATAATCCCGGATGTGAGTGCGCTCCTGATCACCTGTCTCTATTTATAGTTAGGCCTCTTCTTTTTTGGATTGTGGTGGTGACGGCTCCATTCTGATCTGATCCTTAGGGGCTTCGGTTGGGGGGGAGGGAGCTTCTGGTCGCCTTCAGTTGGTATCCGGTCCTACTGGTCTAGCAGGATTTGCTACTCCATTGTCTTAATAGCTGAAAGAACTCTATTTTTCTTGAGTCTGAAGGGGAACCCCCCCCCCCATTTATATGGGATTTTATTCTCACTTAAAATTGCTTTGATGGTTTTATGGCTTCTCCTATTTTTCAGTGTAAGAGGTGATAAGTCTGGAAAATTTGAAGTTTAGTGGAACTTTCAGACAGCTCCGGGCCGTGCAAGATGCATTTACTATATTTTCTTTTGAAATAATGCATTTGCACCAATATATCTCTGGGTGTCTCTTGAAATGCAACTTTAGGCTTCATGGTGCGGTGAGACCGAACCATTAACATTTATTTAAATTCAGCTTCAGGCATAAGAACCCGAAAGAGGTCCATTAAAAAGTATTCAAGTCCTGGTCTGGCTTTTGCCTGATCTAATTTCCAGGTCTTCCCGATTTTCAAGAATAAATATTTGAAATAGTTGATAAATAGTTTATAATGGTATAATTAAAATTAATTTAATATTGACATTAGGTTCTCTATAAAAAATAGAAAACAAGCTTCAGCTGGGGGTGCTCAATAACCTTAAAAATATGTACAAACAAAATCAATTCCACATTAAATACACATAGAAATATGAATGAATAAAAACCATAGAGATGTAAAAGTCCAATCTTGAGGGTGCTGCTATCTTCAACTGGAAGCAACCCAGGCGTTCCACAAGTAAACTATAGAGAGATAAAAAGGCAGAAAAGCACACACCTCATACAGATGCAGCGGCCGTTATCCGAACATTTCCCGTTTTCGTGAACTCTGCTGTGTTCCACGCGGGAGTCACGCGTTATTCTGCCGTGAATGCCGCCAATCACACCAGTCACACCTGTGTTTACCATGGTTGATTTTCTTGAATTACCTAGATTCTGATTTCTTTGGGTGCAATTCTTTTCTTTCGGGTATCCGCAAGGTGGTAGAAATGAATGAATTGTAATGTGTTCTGTAAGTACTGTGCTACTGTGTCAATTTGCAGGTGTTTAAAAAACAGATAAAAACCAAGTCTACAGTACCACAGTGGTCCACTGGGAATCGACTTTGGTCCTTGAAGACGTTATCAAATTTAGGCGTTTCATAATAAAAACCTCTAAAACACAAAGCTGTGGTCTTTTTTCTACATTTTTAACCCTGCATAATTGCTGACTGGACTGGACACCATGTGTACACCGTACACGTATAAAAAACCTGACTGTAGTTATGCATTTTTAATATGTTCTGCAATTAATGCTGCAACAGATAAGATGGCAACTTCATCAGAACTATATGAATATTTCATTTCGAACTATGATTTTTACAAATTCTTTCCTGACATTCGTGGGTGGAAGTGTTCGGTAAGACAAACCTTAACTAACTATCATTGTTTTTTTTTGCATTGCCCCTACTCCCGGAGATAGAGGAGGGTATTGGTGTGTGATCTCAGATTTTTACTTTACATTTGATCATGGCAACTGCAAAAGGAGAAAAGGTCAGGTTTAATCCATATAAGATTCATCTATCCGAATCCAGCAATGTGCCAGCTCCGGCACCAGCACCGGCACACGCTTCCAATAATGGTCCGACCACCAGTGAAAACCTGGTGAACGGCAATCCTTGCTACCTGTCCCTCTCCGGAATACCCGCAAATTTTCCAGCCTGAGCCTGATTCCCAACCAGATTACACGTACCAGCATGCTTATGTGTACCAACATGATTACCAGCTTCATCAGCTGTAAACTACAGGTGTAGCAGGCCAGCTGTCACCTGTCAACTAGAATGCATACTACAGGAGTGACAGTGGGTCATCTCCACCCGTTTGGCAAAGTTTATAATGAAGGTAAATATAATGTAAAGTACAGTATTAAGTTTAAAGCTGCAGTTCAAGCTGCCGTTTAAAAAAACATATATATTTTTAAAAACAATACAGTATGTGCATCAATACAATATGCACACAGACAAGTGATTAGCTACAGTAAGCTGCAGATTGGTCCATTCTCCTGTAATCAATCGCTTTGCTCAGGGTTATTTAATTCAATTCTTGCACAGCATTATGAAAATGTAGTCCTGCAATATGATTGACTGAGCAGTTACTACAGTAGATACAATTAGTGGACTGCTAGGGAGAGAGTGGGGCTAAAGAGCCAGAGCCTATCAGAAATTTGTTCTCATCATACAGAACTGATTTAATTTGAAAAATAAACCACACATGTAGGATATGGCTTGAACTGCTGCTTTAATTCCCAATGACGCGATTTGACGCATGCGCAATACCGGAAATAGCATCATTTTTTTCCCCCAGAAAAGAAACTTTGACATCAAGCGGTAAGAAATAAGGAGCAAGTTTGATGGAACACTAATATCGCTTTTTTTTAAACGTTGCTTGTGCATTGTGAATCTGATTTAAAAATCCAACGAGGATAAAAAATTTAAGTGACAGTGTCATTTTGATTGTACTGTTGTGAGAACTTGGATTGTAAAACTGTTCAAATGATTTCTTTGAACTACGGTATAGTATGCAGTATAATCTTGCACACACCAGGTCTGGCAAAGTGAGTTGCACCTTCCTCCCCCCCCCCCCCCCCCCCCCGACAAAGCAAAATGCATTCAACTGCTTATAACTGCTTATCGCCACCTCCCCATGCCGATTCATTATTGTTCTCTGAGTGGTTTAACAGGCATGAGCACGTGTGATAAGTCCTTGATGGGGATTTGGCCAAAATGCCTTCACTACCAGTGTGAATGTCAAGACTGAAGAAAAAGAAAAAAAAGGCAGAAGCATTTTCTTTTTTTTTTCTCTTTTCTTCTAGACAAGTGCTTAATAAATTAGTAATTTGAAGAAAACATTGTGTAATGCCTGTTTTTAATATTTTATCAATTTATACATTCTTAAAATCACTTTTTATTTCTATAAGAGGTGGCATACAGTACTCTAATTTGTATTTTTGGGGTGGGGACGTTACAGTATACTGTACCTGTACTATTGCAAACCTTCACCTTTTGCTAGGCTTGGTCTGCTTTGCATACTGTTCATTTAACCATATCAGTATAACCATACAGTACTGTGAGGTTCTTGCTAGTTAATACGGGCCGGGGACCTCAGGTCAGCCGGCCGTGACTGGAAACAGTGCGGCTCTACCCGGGGAGACTTAACCACGCCCTGGGCTGTTGGATCTCGATCTGATGTACGAGTACTCGGGACACGAAGAAACTGACGCCCACAGGGTAATTCTGATTCCTCGTCTCAGCTTTATTAATGAAAAGCAATACTATTTATACAGAAAAATAAGGTGTTAATTGGAGGTGTAATTAGAGGCGTAATTAGAGGTGTAACAATATTAGCATATTACTAAATAACAGCTTTTCTTGGGAATTTCCATTTAGCCTTGGTTTCTGTAAACAAAACTTGCGGTTAAGCCGATTCTGATAAAACACAGTACTGGCATGCGACCAGCAAAACAGTTCTACTTTTACTGAAAAAAACTAGCAGAAGCAGGAGGTCATTTTTTTGCTTACATATATCATTTATTTCAGGGAAAAGTTCAAGCAGAATCTTTATGACAAAATGTAGATTCTGCCACACCCTTTCAAATACTATATACAGTACACTGTATATAACTATAATAGGTAAGACAGTACACACGTCTAATACAAATGTATAATATATATATATATATATATATATATTAAGTGGAGAGTACAGTAAGCACAGACCTCTCTACAGTACAGTACCTTATTACATTCCGGTAGCACTCCCTTTACGCTGTAAAAGAACGGGCAACACTGGCAATATATTTATATAGTTGTATGCATTTGTCTACTGTGAGTATGTCGCTCCAGAATCTAATTATTCCTTGTGTTAATTCCTACTTTTTGGACGGTTTAACAACCTTTTGTATAAAATCCTTCAGCTCATGCCACACCAGTTCGATGGGGATCAAATCTAGTGATCTGGAAAGGGAGGGGGGAAAAAATGGCAAATTAGTTGAACAGATAAAAAGAGTTTAAAACAATGAGAAACAGTTAATGTACACTGGAGCACTTACTCCTGTGGTGTCTTAACCCAGTTGACAACGCTCGCAAGAATATAGGAAGTACAGGCAGCATGTTTAGGGTCATTGTCCTGGAAGAAATGGTGACCAGATGGGAAATCATGCCTAATGTATTCAACAATCTGGGGGACTATTACTTCTTGGAAAAATACTTTATCCACGATTCCTGGATCAGTAGAACATTTTTTTAACATTAGGGTACAAAATACACTACAGTTGTGCAGTGCATAAGGCTACAGCATGTGACTTTGTGCATTATTTTACCCTCAAAGATGATTATGCATCTTAGTCCATGTCTAGAGATCGTACCCCACACATACATCTTCAGTGGGTGCTTGGGCTGCGGCTTCAGAGATAGGCATCATTTTTTTGTGGAATGCAAAAGGGCAAATCTCTCAAGGGCTAACATTGTCTCGTTAGAAAAGATGACATCCTGAAAAGTCTCGCCACTTTCGATCCATGCCTGTGCTTGCTCCACTCTCTTCACCTTGTTGGCATCCGTTATCATTGGATACGCTCTGTAATGAGAAGGAAGAATTTTACAGGTACTGTAAAACCACACTTTTACCTACTGTATAGTACAGTAGTGTACTGTACAACACTTTACCTGTACTGGCCTACTGTAACTACTGTAGGGCACAGCACTCTGCATACAGTACAGTACTATTGCAATATACTGAACTATATTACTATACTGTACTATAATGTATTTGCAGGGGTTATTACTACTGTATACTGTACTTTATTTAGTACTACTGTATATGCAATATACAGTACAGTACTGTACTTTGTTACTGTAAGACACTTACCTTACATGTCCATATTTCCATCCCAATTGGCATCTCATGTGCCTGATGCTTGTCTCAGATGATGACATTATGACTGTTTTCTAGAGCATTCTTGACTCTTGCTGCACATTGCTCATCATTTGCCTCGCTGATTTCATCCACCAGACGTTTTGTCATCCTACAGTATAAAGGAAAAGAGAACAATTTGTTAGAATAGGCCCAAAAGTAAGTCATCACAAATACATGCCGTACTGTACAGTACTGTATACAGTATTCTACAATTGCAAAAGAAAAAAGTAAACACAAATGCATTTTGAAAGGCAAGACGTTTTTAGAGTAATACAGTACACTACAGTACATTATTTTAGAAGCATCTAGAGCCCAAAAATACATTTTATATTGTCTTCTATAAATAAGCTTATACAAGTAATACAGTAATTACATACAGTAATGAAAACAAATTTTTTACTCTGTTGTGAATATTGGACTCCGCTTTACACCTTTTGCAATACCATGGGTATAATAAACGATAGTGCTTTTTGCTAAAATGAGGCCTGAAGTACGTAACCAGCGTTGGAGCTGTAAAATTCTGTGTCCTTTCTTCTACATGAACAGGTAGGAAAAAAGGCAGTGCACTGCCAAGAGAACTAGGAGGAGGCTACTAGTCCCTCTAACCCTAATAGGGTAACTTTATTGCATTATACAGTTTATTGGGAGTTTTTCAACTGCAGCTGTTCAAATATATAAGGACTTGTTTTTCTGATGCACTGGCGTTCTACACACCTTTCTTGTACATGTTCTGTTTTCTCATGCTGAGATCCTTTAATCAAATTTCCTCTGCATCGCTGCTTTAGAAAATAAATCAAGCACAGAGGAATGTGTATTCGATGTGTATTCGAATGTGCATTGAATCAATGTAAGTAATGGTATATTTATACAATGAGATGGACCTTGCTCGACAGGTTAAGCACTGTATGCCCACTTTTAACACCTGAAGCTTGTGCCCACGCCCAACAAAAAATTCAAATGGGAGCTCAGTGCAGAACAGGGGACACAAATTGCATAGCATCCCACACACTGATCTCCATCTGAGCTTGCTCTTGTCCAGATAACTGCATTGTGCATTCTTCCATCTGCTTCCATGGATCTAGCCCAATTCTACGGACGCAGGAAACTGCTTTCATCTGCCGTGCCTACCACGAGAAAGCGAAAGGCGGAAGCTGTTTCCAAGCCAAAGTCAAAGGAGAAGTAAGAAAATGTTCTGAAGACTCCAAACGCAAAGAACCCTAGTCCTTATGATGTGAAGAAAAAAGGGCCAAAATCAACTTCACAAAACCTGTTTGGACGGGCCCCATACATGTAAGTGCCCCGATGCTCGTCCAGAAAACCCCATTTTACCTGTTCCAGCACCCATTAACGCCGATGCTCGTCCGGAAAACCCCAGCTAACCTGCTCCATGTCACGGTAACTTGGTTATATTATACACCAAAATACCTGGGTTGAACTGAACACGACTTAGATATGATAAAATATAGTTTATTCCTTAATGAAGGTGAACACACAAGATATACAAATAACAGCCAAAATATACACTTACTTAGGGGTTTGGACAAGAAAGCAATCAGGATACAGGATTGGCAATTCCTTCCACAATACAGGTTCAGATGTAGACATCACGAAAAGACACAAATAACACAGAGTATAGGCTGGACACTGGTTTATATGCAATCTCCAGTCTATACCTTACTATTGAGTGTAGGCCATTGGAGAACAATTACCTGCACCCAATCTCTCCTTGCCACCTCACCTGAGGGGCACCTTAACACCCGCCCACTGGGTGGATATTATTCTAATTAGGGGGCTTAATTTCTCAGTCCCCCTCCCTTAAACCTGGCGTCTTCAAGTCTAGCTTGGCCAGGATGCCCTTTGTCCAAGGTGTGAATTACAACACTTAATCTCAAGTACCATGTCCTGCATACGGTTGTGCTTGCATACACAAGCATAGTGTGGGAGTCTTTGATCAGGAGTTTATGATTGACCATTTGTCTGCTATTCTGGACAGTACCATACCAGATGGGCTCTGAGGTTTTACACCAGACCCAAAATACAATTCATAGTTTAATACCTTCACATATTAAAATAATCCGTTCTGCTGGGCCCAGTGGGCTGATACTTGCCAGTTCTTCATGCCAGAAGTGACTCTCCATTGTGGCCAAGTTTCCGCCCTCTGCGACCCCCAGAACCGGAGATACACAAATGCAGTTTAAAACACTTTTTAAATACAGGATTCATCGTTTTAAAAATGAATCTCTGTTTTTCACTCTTTTCCCATTGAAATCAACGGGCTCCACTGCCATAGGTTTTAAATGGAGCAACTCCGCCGTTGAAGTCAATGGGTTCCGCCGCCATAGACTTTCAATGGGGAAACTCCGCCATTGTAGTCTACGGGGAAAACCACCAATCTTTACAGTTGCCCACACTCCGTCTGGTTGGTCGGAGAGGGTTGGAAGTGGCCATGCATTCATGCCGGAACCGTGGCTACATGTGACCCAAATCCCAGCCCTCTGGTCCTTCCAGAACCGGAGATATGGACTTACACTTTTTACAGTTTCGGACTTAGCCGTTTTAACGCCACGTGGCTTTTCCCCATTGGAATCAATGGCCGGCGCCGCCATAGGCAATGCATGGGCGCGCGCCGCCATTGGACTCAATGGGACCTCCGCTCCGCCATTAGAGTCAATGGCGCGACCCTCTTTATGAGCGTGACCCTTTACGGGGGTCCCTCATTCCTGGACCCGATGGGGGTCGTTTGTGGGGGCTCCTAGGGGCAAAAAGAATTTTATTTGTGGGTGCCCTAGAACCTAAGTTTCCCACACCACTTGTCGTTGAACTTGAACTAACAGTGATCAAAGCTCTCTTTTAGAAAAAGTTTCCGCTCTTGCGGTCTGCGGTTTGGATGGCTGCCAACCTGTTCCTGGAGGTCGGCATCGAGGAATCCCCATTGAAGTCAATGGCCCCATTGAATTACAATGGGAAACCGCCGCTCCTCCTCTCGGACACCACCTTCTGATCTTCGCTGGAAACAGGTCCAAAACCGCCAGATCTGCCATTGGGATGCAAGGAGCTGCAATGGCAACCTATGGAAGGCTGCAAAATGGAGCCTGAAAAGGCGGGAACCTGGAACAAAGGGCTATAAACACTAAGTTAACCTTAACCCTCCCTCCCGCATCAATCCCAGTGTATGTGTTGGTGCAAACACTGGAACAAAAACAATACATTTTTACAGGGGAATTTACATTTGGATTCTGAAGCAGGGTAAAAACACATTACTGGACCGCAGTCCAGTTAACCCCTTGCTTCCCAAGAGAGCAGGGGGTGGCCACATGGGGTGTAACCCCTTTAATACCGGGGCAACCCCCTCTCCCATGACACTACATCACTCATCAACGCCGATGCTCGTCTGGAAAACCCCAGCTAACCTGCTCCAGCACCCATCAATGCTGATGCTCATCCGGAAAACCCCAGCTCACCTGCTCCAGCACCCAGCACTCGTTGCACCAGATCCAGCTCGTTCGCCTGCATGCTGAATGTTTTCAGTGGTGTCAACATCACTGACAACTCTACAGAGCCATACAGGGACCGAATGGAGGCCAAGATGGAGCATCTTTTGGTGGCCATGGAGAATATGGGTGTTTGTATGGATAAGATTGAGAGGAACATTGGGGGGGATCTATTCTTTGCTTGGAGACCTGCCCCTGTATGTCTGACACAGGAGCAGAAGGGTGGCCTCCCCTGTGCACCCTCTCAATCCCTGGATTTGACCTTCAAGGTGCCAACACCAATCACACCATGGGCCCCCCCATGCTCACCCCCTCCGTCTGCAGAATACATGTATGCCCTTGTGGTGGTGGAGATGACAACCCCGATAAGGTCACGACAGGAGGAAAGCATCCTCCCAGACCATCTACCCCGCCCGCTGCCAGAAGCACTCCCGCTCCAGCACCCAGAATTGTACAGCTCCCAGACATCATGCTGAGAGAACTGCCCCAGAGCGTCCAGGATAAATTCAAGATCAGATGTGCTGGTCTACCACAGAAATATGCCCAGTTCATCATTAAACACCACATGTGTTTTGAGCTGTACAGCAAGTGGACCCACAATGGCAATTTTTACGGCAATAAAGACAAGAAGGCTTTCCTGCTAATTTAAGGAACGCAATTATGGAAGTGAAGCGCTATTTTAATGTTACCACTGGTATTGCTAGAAACGTGAGAAACAGTATCAATGGCCTATGAGGCATACAAGTGCTCTTCCCTGGAGCTCCATCGAATTGTTTGATGACTGATGTTTTTTTTTTTTTTTTTTAACTTTCTTTTATTGGTTTTTCAAAGGTATTACATACAAGTATCACATTGGTACCATTTAGTAGACTATGGGACAGACAACATCTAGACGAACATGGGGGGGGGTAGACGGGAGAAAGTTAGGGTAGGGGGAAGGGGGGGGGGGAGTGCTGGGGGGGGTAGGGAGGGGTAGAGGAGGTAACTCCGTTCTTGTTCTTCGCTGGTCCTAGGCCGCTACTGTGGGCTCAGTTCTATCTATGATCATACTGCGCCTGGCTTGAAGGCAGGGGGGACGCGTAATCAACCTTGATCCGCCCTAGGCTTAGTGTTAGTGTCGTACCTCCCTCGTTTTTGGTCCGTCCTTGAAGGAGAACCCATCTGTTTCTATCAAAGCCAGACGGAGGTATTGCTCATCCCTGGGATATCAGTCTGAGCCAACCATAGCGACCAGACTTTTTGGAAATTTGAGCCAGTGTCGTTGACCAGACTTGTCAACTTTTCCATCTGGCAAGCAAACCAAATTCTGTTCCGGATTTTATCTATTGATGGAATTGCATTCTGGTTCCACAGTGCTGCGGTCTCGCACCTCATTGCCGTAGCAAAGTGTGCTATTAATTTGTTTCCTGATCTAGAGACCTCATTCGTGGGCTTACCTAACAGGAGCACCCACGGGTCTAAATGAATTTTGAGGCCCAAAAAGATCCTCTGTAGCCAATCTCTAATTTGTGTCCAGACGGGTATGATTCGTGGACAAGACCACAGCATGTGCACCAGATCTCCCCGTTCCCCGCACTGTCTGGGACAGAGCGGGGAAGCTCCCGCAACGAATTTTGCCAATCTAACTGGGGTGAGATACCACCTCATTAATACCTTATATGAGTTCTCCTTCAATGTCGTACAAATCGAGCTACTGGCCGCAGCTTTAAAGATTGCTGTCCAGTCTTCGTCTTCTAACGGTCCTGTCAGGTCTGTCTCCCATTGTGTCATGAACCTGGTTTTATGTGAGCTGTCAATGTCCACCCCTACCACTTCCCTGTATAGAGCAGATATGAGTCCCCGTGTATCGGTTCCCCAATCACAGAGCTTCTCAAAATTAGTTAACGGTGGTCTATTTAGGTGTTTGGTATAGAATGCCCGGACCTGGAGGTATCTAAGAAATTCTGCGTTGGGTAGGTCCGTTTCTGACTGTATTAGATCAAATGGCTTAATCGTGTCTCGCCCCTCCAGGTCTTTTAGCCTTCTCAGCCCCAATCTTTGCCAGCGTGTGAAGTTCTTACCGACTAGCCCTGGAGCAAAGTCTGGATTTCCGTATAGGGGAGTCATCAGAGTATGTTTTGAGGTTAATGAGTGATTATTTTTAGCCGCATCCCAGACCGAGAGTGAGTTAAGCACCGAGATCAGCAGATCCTTTAATTCTTTTAATCTAGATTTAGGATACCAAATTAGGTCCTTAAGCTCTAGCGGGGCGCACACCTCCCTCTCCAGTGCCACCCATCGCCTCAGCTCCGGATCACCATGCCACTGTGTAATTTGGCATAGTTGTGCCGCTTTATAATATGCCATCAAGCTCGGTACTGCCAAACCCCCAGTTTCCCTAGGTCTTTGCATAATTGACATTTTTACCCGCGGTGTTTTGTTTTTCCAAATGAATTTTGTAACTGCATTCTGCAATTCTTTAATGTCTGATCTCACTACGGGTATTGGAAGAGTTTGGAACAGGTACAGTATCCGAGGGAGGAGGTTCATTTTCACACAATAGATTCTGCCAATCCAGGATATTCCGTATGCAGACCAATCTTTAAGTTCTTTTGTGAGGGCTCTTAGTAGCCTTGGATAGTTCTCTTGATATAGATTGGAGCTATATTTGGTTAGGTATATCCCTAAGTATTTTATAGCTTTGGGCTGCCATTTAAACTGAAAATTAATTTCTATTAATTTCTCTATTTCTCGTGGGATATTTAGATTCAGCGCCTCCGATTTAGATTGATTTATCTTAAAACCGGAGATTTTGCTAAATTTTTCCAATAGAGCAAACAGATTGGGTAGCGAGATAAGCGGCTTTGTCAGAGACAATATGATGTCGTCTGCATATAGAGCGACTTTATGCTCTTGAGAGTGGATTTGCACTCCCGAAATATCAGGACTGCGACGTATATGTGCCGCTAACGGTTCCACGCATAAGGCGAACAACAAGGGCGAGAGTGGGCAGCCCTGTCTGGTCCCGCTTTTGATTTGAAACAACTCTGACGGAAAGCCCTGGTGAACCACCCTGGCGGTCGGTGTTGTGTATAATGCTTTTATTGCCCCTAGAATTTTACCTCCAAACCCGAATGCTCCAAGCATGGACTCCATATATGGCCAGTCAATCCTGTCATAGGCCTTCTCCGCGTCTAAACTTAATACTATACCTCTGATCCCGTTGGCATTAATGAAATTAATGATATCTAATATCCTTCTAGTATTGTCGGCCGCTTGTCTATCTCTAATAAAGCCAACCTGGTCTGGGTGGATAAGCCTTGGCAGGATCGCACTCAATCTATTGGCCAGTAATTTGGAGTATATTTTAACATCCGAATTGATTAAGGATATCGGCCTATAACTTTGACAATTTGTAGGATCTTTGTCCTTCTTATGAATTATAGATATCGACGCCTGGAGCATCTGGTCCGAGAAGGGTTCCCCCGCCAAGACTCCGTTAAATAACTTGAGCATGTGCGGTGCTAGGACCCCGATAATTTTTTTGTAATACAAATTAGAAAACCCATCTGGTCCCGGGGCCTTAGAGGGTTTGAGACTCTTGATAAACGCGGTCAGTTCCTCCAGAGTGAAATCAGTCTGAACTGCCTCGCGCTCCAGTCTGTTCAGCCTAGGTAGGGCTGCTTCCTTTAAAAAGGTCTGTAATAATTTGTTTGTTTTTGGGTTGTGTGTCACCTTCTCCCCATTATATAGCTGTTCATAATAAAGCCTAAACTCTTCCACTATGCGTTTGGGGTTGGAGGACATTTCCCCCGATTTGGTTTTGATGGCCTGTATATTATAACTTGGTTGCCTATTGCGAATCCTGTTAGCTAGCATAGTGTCCGGCTTGTTGACTTTCTCAAAGAATTTCCTCTTGGTCCAGCTCAGGTCTCTCTCGGCCTGGGATGTGAGGAGGAGGTTAAGTTCTATCCTTACATCCTTCAGCTCCTTGAGAATGTCCCCTCTACCTGATCGGCTATGAAGTGTAGAGAGCTCATGTAACCTCTTATATTGTTGTGTCAATTTCGTTTCCCTCTGCCTTTTGCGTCTCGCTGCAAGACTAATCAGCATTCCTCGCATTGTGGCCTTGTGAGCCTCCACAGTGTAATGTGAGTTTCTACCGTGCCTGTTTGTGACAAAAAATTGCCTAATCTCATCTTTGACTGTCTGTGCCAATTCAGGGATCTTAATCAGGGACTCGTTTAATTTCCAGTTTGCTCCCGGGCTAACCGGTCTAATTTGAGTGCATCTTAGCTCGATTGATGCATGGTCCGACCATGATATGTCATGGATTAGAGTGTCGGTGATTTGTGGGACCATTCTGCTCGACACAAAGAAGTGGTCTAGTCTGCTATAACTGTCGTGTGGGTGTGAATAGAATGTATAGGTACGCTCGCCCGGGTGCTGTTCCCGCCATATGTCCACCAGACATCCTCGCCTCAGCCCATCTACTAGTGCTGTAGCCCCTGTTTGTCTCTCTTTGTCCTGTCTCGGGGATCTGTCTATTCGAGGGTCTAGAACCTTATTGAAGTCTCCCGCTAATATTATATTTCCAGCTGCCCATTTTTGAAGCTTAAGAAAGAATTCTGCAAAGAACTGAGGATCTTTTTCGCATGGGGCATACACGCATGCCATGGTTACTCTACATTGCTGTAACAACTATAGCTAAAAACATTTTTCAAGAACTCAACTATGTATTATATTAACTATAATCTAACTTCGGTTTTTACAACCTTCTGACCTCGAGGGTCTATAACTGACTATCCTAACTTATTATTAATACTAGCTGAACCCCTCTCCCCAGCGGGGGAATTCGCGCACCCCCCTGAGGAGCCCCCCCACCCCTTGACGGATCCTCCGGCTGCCGCTTCCATCTCCCAGTCTCATTCCGGTCTCTTTCCTGCACTGCAGGCGCCTCCGCTGACGTCATTTCCTCTCTGACGGGACTCTGTGAGGGACCGCCCCCTGACGTCATCAGGGTCCAGTGCGCATATCCGCCTGCGAGCAGCCGAGGAAGCAGGCGTGTCCCGAGGGTGGAGCCGACTGGAGCTCCCTGATTTCGCACCCAAACAGCGTCCGCCATTCTCTTTTGGCGCGTCTTCTACAGCTTGTCCCGGATCCTTGCAGGAAGCCATTTTGGTAAGTGTTGAGATTTTTTTTTTTTTTTTCCAGCCTTCTCTTAGTCCTCTGCCGGAGCTTGACCGTCTGGGCTCGGACCATCGGGAGAGGATGGGGGGGTGTCCCAAGGGCATTCTGACATCAGGTAACGCTCAGTGAGGGGAACAGTCTCGGTATTTCTTTATTATAACAGGAACAATGACGGTAACTGCTAGTTCTAGTGTAACTAGAAAGCAGGGCATGCGGTCCTCATGCAGGTCTTGAGGGTCCTGGCTTTTCCTGGCGATGTCCGGCCTGTGAGCCCGCTTTTTCCCATTCCGTCTGTCGGGGAGGGCGTCCTCCAGGGGCTTCCACTCGTAGTGTATTGGGTATATCCAGCTTTTTCAGGAACTCCGGACCATCTGCTAAGTGTTTGAGTACGTGGGACCGGCCATTTTGCACCACAATCAGAGCAAAGGGGAAGGCCCATCTATATCTTATATTTTTGTCCCGCAAGATTCTAGTGACAGGTTGGAGGGCCTGGCGTCTTGTCAGTGTAATCGGGGAAATGTCCTGATATATGGCCATCTCTATTCCCTCAAATTTCACTGTTGGGGTGGCCCTGGTGATTTTGCAGATCTCTGCTTTGGTGGTGAAGTGGTGCAGGCGCAGAATTACGTCCCTGGGTGGGTTGTTAGGTAGTGGACGGGCCCTTAATGCACGGTGGCACCGGTCCATAACCAGCTCCGCCTCCGTCTTCCCCGGCATTATGGAAGTCATCCATCTGTTGAGCATCACTTCGGGGTCTTGAATCTCTTCAGGGATCCCCCTAACCCTTAGGTTGTTCCTTCTGTCGCGATTTTCGCTGTCTTCGTGGCGTTCTTCTAGCTCTGCCACCTTCCGCTCGAGGATGGTAACCCTGGTGTCTGTCTCTTGCTGACATCTAGTAGACTCCTCCATTTTCTCCTCTAAGTCATTCGTGCGGGTCCCAATGCTCAGTATGTCTTTCCGCAGGTGCTCTACTTCCCCCCGGAAAAAGGTTTTGAGGTCGGAGAGGAGCTGTGCGATTTCTCTTTTCAGCGCGCCTGTCGGCTCATCCGCCGCCATCTCCAGCTCCGGTGTGGAGTCTGAATCTGATGCCGCCATGCTGTCCGTCTCCCTGGGCTTTTTTGCCCCCACAAAGTAGGTGCATACATCCACCTTCTGCTTTGATTTTTTCCTGGTAGCCGCCATTTACTTTGGTGCTGTATAGTTAGTTGTAGCGGGTGCCGCAACTTATTTGCGCTTGAGTTGAGTTTTGCTATTATTTTTTATTTAATTACTGCCGGCGGGTAGGGGAGCGCTCAGTTCAAGCCTCCATCTCCGATCCCGTCGCGCATGCGCCTCCGACTGATAATGTTTTTAATCTAAATACTGTAAAAAGATAGTTGATTGTTTTAAATTGTTTTTTTTTTTTTTCAGTGTTACAGTTTTACAATGGCCTGTACTGGCTGCATGGTATAATATATATATATTTTTTCTGTTTTGTATTTTGTATGTCTGGAGCTGGGCGAAGACACCCTGCAGGAAAAAAAGAACACTTGGTGCAGGAAAACCTTGCAACAATACTGCTAGGTAAGACAGTGCTCCAATCCATGCATAACAAATCCCTTCCCTCCCCCAAACCCTAATGTACTGTAAACTTCTAGTCCTACTGTACTACAGTGCAGTTGCACATGCAATGCATGCTTTGTCTCCTACCCCCCCCCCCCCTCAGAAAATAGAATATACTGTTTAACAATGGACTGTACTGGCAGCATGGTATAATAATATTTTTCTATTTCTATTTTGCATGTCTGGAGCTGGGCAAAGACACCCTGCAGAAAACCTCCAACCCACCTTGGTGCAGAAAAACCTCACAACAATATGCTGCCAGGTTAGACACAGTGCTCCAATCCATGCATAACAAATCCCTTCCCTCCCCCAAAAACCTAATGTAAACCTCTAGCAAAACCTAATGCTTATTGTTAGCATGCATCATTTTGTTGGATAAAATTTGATTTTGGCGTACAGTAGATCATGCTGTAAACTCTATAGAAAATGCAGGCATACGTTAAACATAATGTACGGCGCAATTGATAATATAGAATATTGTCTCTGTCTTTCCAGACGCAGATGTCCAAGAAGCAGTCGCCATTATGAAGAAGAAAAAGACAAGATTGTAAATTTTGAAAATTCTCCTGTACAAATAAAACCTTTCATTCTTTAAATATACTTTATAGGTTGTTCATGTTTTTACTGTCTATACACTTACAGGAGTACTACTGTATACCTAAAGTTCTTTGGGCATTTCAATATATAAAAATGTGTCATTGATAAACTGCACATTAAATATATAAATCTAGGAAATAAAATAAATAAAATATATTAAAATAAAAGTTTTTTTTTACTATCTAGATACACTAACAGTACTGTACTACTGTCTAGCACAGTGGGTCCCAAATTCAGTCCTCAAGGAACCCCAACCGTGCAGGTTTTAAGCATATCCCTGCTTGAGCACTGGTGGTTCAGTCAAAAATGATTGGGTCTAGCAGATACAGTATCTAGCGACTCCGTGAGGAAATTACATACACGCATGCGCTTAAATGTGATGACACGCATATGCGGTTCAAACAGGTTCCAATTTCACATACTGTACGGTACCGTACACTCATGCACGGGATAAATATTTTACATTCGGAAGAAGAGACAACGTATTTTTGTATTACTCCTTTTCCCTTTATTATCCTGTACAAATACAACATTTAATTTGTTAAAAAATACTTTTTGTTGTGTGCGCTCATAGAGGATTTGTGTATGGCTTTCCCATGTACAGTATAAACTCGTAACGTTTATCTTCAAATTACAATTACACACACACTTGCAGAACTGTACGGCAATAAAAGACAGGTTGAATTGCACTTAGATTTTTAAGGCAACAACTCGCGATCGCCCACTCGAGTTTGACGGTATTGCAGACAACGCTAAAATGCTATTTTCTGCACTCAATAAAAACACTAGTAAACACGCGTCTTAACGCGGGAAAGTTTGGAGAAATCATGCGGCACGACTTGGGTATGCCCAGGAATACAAATCGTGAAATGTTCGGATAACGGCCGCTGCATCTGTAGTGCAGTATTAAAGGCTTTACTTAGCACAAGAGTTAAAAATGCACTTACAGGATCGTTGTGCAAAAAGAGCAAAAGGTATAGTGGTTGCTGCAGTCCAGGAGCAGTCTGTGTGTGGAGTCCTACGTTCCTGGTTGCGCGTCTGCCCGCAGACCAGTCGGGTGGCACCTCAGATCTCCCCGTGCCTCATCAGATGGACGATACGCCGCCACGTCGTGACGTCACCGTTTGCCGAACGGTAGTCACTGGATTGGGTACAGAGAGTGGTTTGAGCTGGAGCTAGTGCTGCACACTCCACCAGTTCTCCTTTTCCTTCACACTATGTCCAGTGACGTCCACAGTATTGCAATAGCCAATCAGAAACCACCCTACTAGTTTCGAGGCGGTTCCTCTTCATCAGGGGTGTGGTTTCTGTTGGCAAACTAGTCCCTTTTATATGCCTTCATTATAACATTAGATTAATTATGCATATAAGCTGTAAGTTTATCTAAGCAACTAGATGTATTTATCTGGAAAGTAATATTATATATTTATGAGTTATAGTAAATCACAGAAGACATAAAAAGAGAAGCAAAATTAAAACAATTAGTCTAATAAATAACATACTTGTAATTGCAGTCAGTGACTTGAAACTAAATGCAGTTTGAGTATCAACTCAAGTGTAGCAGGGAAGAAAAAACAGAGCACTAGATCCACACTGGCATTGCCAGAAAAAGTGCAAGGATGCATTCCCAAATTAAAAGCTTATTTAATGGATCAAGAACAAGAGATACACACCAACGCGTTTCGGACTATTGCTAGTAGTCCGAAAACGCGTTGGTGTGTATCTGTTGTTCTTGATCCATTAAATAAGCTTTTAATTTTGGAACACATCCTTGCACTTTTTCTGGCAATGCCAGTGTGGATCTAGTGCTCCGTTTTTTCTTCCTTGCTACACTTGTCCTTCAACAGGCGGAGGCACAGTTAACCCGTGGATCCCTGGACACCTGAGGACTTGCTGCTGATTGTGGACACCTTCCCATGTGAGTCTTTCCAGGTTTACCATCATTAGTTCTGGACTATGTTTTATCAAGACTGTTCCATTGTTATAGATGCTCACTATTAACACATCCTCACTACCGTGCATTGTGGGATCTTAGTGCAAGTATGCATCTTTTGGACATTCTATATCTACATTCAACATTGGGTTAATTCCTCTTTACAACTATTCATATTTTTGTGGTAATTGCTGTTTTTCTTTGAGCACCATACAACGTTTTTTATTTTATGAGTATCAACTCAGTCTAAGACCATAAATATAATTAAAATCTTAGTTAAAAATACATTTAGAAATTGATGTATAAATACTTTTATAATTATTTAAAAACCTTTGTTAGAGTCATTTTAAAATATTAGAATAATAACATATTAAAATGACTATAGAAATGAGGCTGAATAAATTCCTTCATTTAACCCTTTAGGAGAAATTGTACCCAACTGGTGAATCCAATAAGTCTCTGTGTCTTAATTTAAGAAACCTATCTCCTACTTTTATCCCTACAGTATTTCAACTTGTTCTATGCCAGTGAGTTTGAGACTAATAGGGTTTTTGTTGTGAACAATTTTAAAATGTCTCAGCACCCCATGAGTTGTGATACCTCTAATAATATTGCCCCTATGCTCTAAAAATCCTTGTTGTTTCATGCTACGCTTTGTTCTTCCTACATATTGTAAAGCACATCCACATTCTAAGAGGTATACAACAAATTTAGTATTACAATTAATAAACCAGAAGAGAGGGTACCCCCTAAAGGGTAAGTGTGTACCCCGCACAAACACCAAGGAGGGTTAAGTAATTTTGGTCAGATGTAATAGAAACTCCACTACAATAGGTGGTGAAGGGGGTGCTGACTGGGAGTGAATAATATGATAGGGAGCTTTCTCTACCTCTGTCTATTAAAAAATAATTTTATTAACACATTAAATTAAAATATACATGTAGTGGAGTAAACACAAAAACATGAACCAAAAGAAAGTAAATAATTTAAAATAAATTAAAATGAGGAGACGTCAGGGTGCTAAATCTGAACGCTAATATTGGTTACGAAATCAGCTATTAACTTTATCATGAATCACAATTATACTATTGAATTCATTGTGATAGCTGATTTTGTGAAAAACCTTGAAGCGTCAGAAAACAAGGTGATCCTAAATATAACGTAAAACAGTCTCACGTGAAAAGGTTTGTGTGTAATAATGTGTGGGAGTGCTTTACTCTGATATAAGTGCTCTGATTAACTATAGCTTGAATAAGGCGGTATGTCAGAGTATTGTCTCACACTCTTATTACTAAAAATACTGGTTCAATAATTGTGAACCTATAAATCTGTGGTATAATTATATACAGGTTGTCAGTGTTGCCAGGCATATTGCAGGTTCTCAGTTTCTTTGTTGAATTACAACTCTATCCAATGGATACAAATTATCCAGACTTCTGCTCCCTGAATGTTACTAGAGGAACAGGTACAAGGATAAAGAGCCTGTAGATCTATATTTATATTGTGTATAGGATGCTTGATATGCTGAGGACATATACTCCTTGTGATTATAGTCAGATGTTAGCTCTGCCTAAATAATATGCTATTTCCACACCCCTATACATATAAATATCACCAGACCGACAGGTGCAAGAGATTTTGAGCTTGTAGGTCTGTACTGGTGAACACATAGCAAACACCATCAAGGCACACCTATAAATGGAGTGGAGTCTTAAGTCAAATGACCCCTAAAACTCCATACTAGGTAGTAGTAGTAGCACAGGATAGTATATCATATACATATATATATATATATATATATATATATATATATATATATATATATTATATATAATATATATATATATATAATGATAATATTTAATCAAATATAACTCAAATGGTATCAAATAGGATCAGAGTCAGAGCATTGTGCTTCCCACAGTGAAGGCTCCGAAACGCTCTGACGGGACATCGCACCCCGACCTCTCTGATTAGCCTGCGCACCCGGGAGTGATGCTGGAGATACCCTACATATGTTTCACCTGATAGGCCCCCGTTGAAGCCTCTAGTAACATTCAGGGAGCAGAAGTCTGGATAATCTGCCCTTTGGCACAAACAGATCTGTTGCTGTGTTCCAAACAGCAGACTATATTATTCTGAAAGCTGTAACAGTGTGTTACACTTGGTAATAGAAATGTTACATATCATCTGATGCATTTCACGGACTACAGCACATAGTTAGAAAGTAGCAATTTCATTAATCACACAATCAGGATTTTACACATTTATAACAGGAGCACCAAGCCATTGCCAGCTTAATAATGTAGGATTATACATGGCCACATGCTTTACTTATAAAAAGAAAACAAAAATAAGGAGAATATAATATTTCTGCTTCACAGCTGCAGGCCAAGCAATATCCTACGTGTTAAAAAAAAAAAAAGTTATGTACTATGAGAAAATACTTGTAGCATTTTTTAAAAACAATTCTGAATTAAAATTGTAATATATTATACTGTAACAAGCCTTTTGTTTCTATAGCAACCATTTACAAAGTCACATCCCCTTCCTCTTCTGAAAAAGGCTCTGGCACACCCCATTTGTGTCCTGCCCTCTCTCTAGCAGTGCACCAATTGTATCTAGTGACTGCCTGGTCACATGACCGTCCCCACAGAACTTTGCATCTTTGGTCCTCTCCTGCTGCACTGACAGCCATTTAGTGAACCCCAAGTCAAATCTTCGCTGATCAATTGTCAACTTAGCTAATTATTTATCATTGTGTGGATTGTATTGATGCACATACTAAAGAGGAAAAAATTAATAAACGGCAGCTTGGATTGCTGCTTTAAAGAACTGGTATTAAGAATCACATTAGCGGTGTGCACCAACAAATAGCATTATATAATATGAAAAGGCTGCCCATAATGAAGAAGATATAATTAGCCTATATTTTTACCAGTTGGGCTAAGATTAAAAAGTTCTGTCTAGGGTTATAAGACCTTAACAGCCGGTGTGGGGTTATTCACAACCTTCAATGAATATTACATTGGTGAGGTAAAATAAAAAAAAGGTATACAGTAGAGAACTCCTCATAGAATCAAACAATTAAAATCAGCTTCTGCTGCCATTACATCATCTTTAGGGAAAGTGAAGGAAGAATGGTTTAGTCATAAATAAAACCAAATAAAATAAGTGTTCACTTAAACTAAGAAAGGGCATTACATTTCAAAATGAACCTTATTAATTCTTTAGTTCGACTGTCAGCATTCTAGATTATTAACCTTTATAAGTACGAGTCAGTAAAGTACCGTATTTCTTTATCAAACATCCATGAATTGTAAAATATATTGAAGGGCGAGATCTAGCTCCTTCCCTTCACAAGAGTCATAGTATGGTGATAATAATTGGGTACCAAACACCGAACATAACTGGAAAAACAACAAGATCAACATGGAATAAAATAAAAACAACAACTCATGCAAGTTGATGGAGAGGAGGAATCTTAAAATGCTATATAAGTCAAATGACCATTTCAAATGATCAACAGCTTGAGTATGGAGTAGAGCAGAACCTGAGAACCAGCTTTTGTAATGGAGATGATAGAATTTGAAGTAAAATGTAATGATCATTTAGCCAATTCCGCATTGATTTAGGGATAAATCTCCTACTCCTCCTTCCAAAACTGCAGTTAGCATGTTTTGAGAAAAATTAAGGTTTGAAGTCCAGCTAGACAAAGTTATTGTGAGAACAAAAGTGTAAAAACCCTCCACTGTAAGGCCGTGTCCATAGATGGACAGGCCGTGCTGAGGCGTGCGGACGCTCCGTGCTGAGCCCCTGCATCCTCAATGAGGATGCCTTGAGAGGGGGCTCACGCGAGGGTCCGCAGGCGTGCGGAGGAGTTGGAGGTTTCTGCCGAGCGCCAAGCTGTTTTTCAGCGCGCTGTCGGCTGAAACCCTCCAATGAGAGTGGGGCTGCGTCAACGTCACGGCGCCATGACGTCGACATCAGTACGTCGCGGGCGATTGGCCCAGCGACGTCACTGCCCCGCCTCCCTACAGTCTCCCCCCACCTCCGATCGCGGACGCTGGCTCGCCTGTATGGGCATGAAATCGCCCAGCTTCTGCAGGCGAGCCTCAGCGTCCGCGTGCCTCAGCACGGCTTCCCCCCTCTATGGCCCGGGCTTTAAGCAAATAAAAATACCACTTGTGAATGCGCTCACATCTCAGACAGCTGTGCAACCCTTCCTTCCGCCATTATCTCTTGGCATACAATGCTTCCATTGTAATCAGATATTCTGAGCAATGACATGCAAGTGAGCACACAGTCACTAATTTTTTGCTTCTTATCTATTTTAACATGGACCCTATAAGCTTGTATGCCTGCCGTATTACACAGCTGTTTAAGCACAGCCTGGGTTAAAGAAGTGCATAGCTGTCATGGGAGAGGGGGTTTGGCCCGGTATTAAAGGGGTTACACCCCATGTGGCCACCAATGTGTTTTACCCTGCTTCAGAATCCAAATGTATATTCCCCTGTAAAAATGTATCGTTTCTGTTCCAGTGTTTGCACCAACACATACACTGGGATTGATGCGGGAGGGAAAGGGTTAAGGTTAACTTAGTGTTTATAGCCCTTTGTTCCAGGTTCCCGCCTTTTCAGGCTCCATTTTGCAGCCTTCCATAGGTCGCCATTGCAGCTCCATGCATTCCAATGGCAGATCTGCCGGTTTTTGGACCTGTTTCCAGCGAAGACCAGCAGGTGGCGTCCGAGTGGAGGAGCGGCGTTTTCCCATTGTAAGTCAATGGGGCCATTGTCTTCAATGGGGATTCCTCGATGCCGACCTCCAGGAACAGGTTGGCAGCCATCCAAACCGCAGACCGCAAGAGCGGAAACATTTTCTAAAAGAGAGCTTTGATCACTGTTAGTTCAAGTTCAGCGACAAGTGGCGTGGGAAACTTAGGTTCTAGGGCACCCAGAAATAAAATTCTTTTTGCCCCTAGGAGCCCCCACACACGACCCCCATCAGGTCCGGGAATGAGGGACCCCCGCAAAGGGTCGCGCTCATGAAGAGGGTCGCGCCATTGACTTTAATGGCGGAGGTCCCATTGAATCCAATGGCGGCGCGCGCCCATGCATTACCTATGGCGGCGCCGGCCATTGATTCCAATGGGGAAAAGCCGCGTGGCGTTAAAACGGCTAAGTCCGAAACTGTAAAAAGTGTAAGTCCATATCTCCGGTTCTGGAAGGACCAGAGGGCTGGGATTTGGGTCGCATGTAGCCACAGTTCCGGCATGAATGCATGACCCCTTCCAACCCTCTTCGACCAACCAGACGGAGTGTGGGCAACTGTAAAGATTGGTGGGTTTCCCCATAGACTACAATGGCGGAGTTTCCCCATTGAAAGTCTATGGCGGCGGAACCCATTGACTTCAACGGTGGAGTTGCTCCATTTAAAGCCTATGGCAGCGGAGCCCGTTGATTTCAATGGGAAAGAATGAAAAGCAGAGATTTATTCTATAGCGGAGAATCCTGCATTAAAGTAATGAGTTTTAAAACTGCATTTGTGTATCTCCGGTTCTGGGGGTCGCAGAGGCCTGAAACTTGGCCCCAATGGAGAGTCACTTCCGGCATGAAGAACTGGCAAGTATCAGCCCACTGGGCACAGCAGAACGGATTATTTTAATATGTGAAGGTATTAAACTATGAATAGGAATTTTGGGTCTGCTGTAAAAACTCAGAGACCATCTGGTATGGTAATGTCCAGAATAGCAGACAAATGGTCAATCATAAACTCCTGATCAAAGACTCCCCCACCCTGCTTGTGTATGCAAGCACAACCGTATGCAGGACATGGGTACTTGAGATTAAGTGTTGTAATTCACACCTTGGACAAAAGGCATCCTGGCCAAGCTAGACTTGAAGACGCCAGGCTTGTGGGAGGGGGACTGAGAAATTAAGCCCCCTGTTTAGAATAATATCCACCCGGTGGGTGGGTGTTAAGGTGCCCCTCAGGTGAGGTGGCAAGGAGAGATTGGGTGCAGGTAATTGTTCTCCAATGGCCTACACAATAGTAAGGTATAGACTGGAGATTGCATATAAACCAGTGTCCAGCCTATACTCTGTGTCTTTTGTGCTTTTCGTGATGTCTACATCTGAACCTGTATTGTGGAAGAAATTGCCAATCCTGTATCCTGATTGCTTTCTTGCCCAAACCCCTTAAGTAAGTGTATATTTTGCCTGTTATTTGTATATCTTGTGTGTTCACCTTTTTTAAGGAATAAATTATATTTATCATATCCAAGTCGTGTTCAGTTCAACCCAGGTATTTTGGTGTATAATATAACCTGTCACAAGTTTCCGTGACAATAGCCCAGATAAAATTATTTCTTCTTTGAGAGTTTTTGAGGCAATGTTTCTATTTTGATGGGTTGGGGACTTCATCTCTGGATTCAAGCACCATTTGCGAGAGACCGATGAGAGCTGTGCTTTAGGACTAAACCTATATTATATTGTAGAGAAGCATGTAGTGGGATCATGGTCCTGCTGAAAGACAGGGAATGCGCGTAGCCAAGAATTTAAGAAAACAATGAACTGCATCTTGGCCTTGATAGACCAAGTCTCAAGATCTCCAGCCTTGAACTTTGGGGTGGGATAACTTGTATTAGTAGCAAGTCCAGGTTACAGTGCTCCAGGTTGGACTGGTCCTCATAATCTGAAGATTTATGTCCCACCATTTCTGTGGGTGTTCGTTGTAGTGAATGATTTTTTTTTTCACGTTGCTAGATTCATTTCTCCAATACCAAAACTTTTGCGCGAGATATAGCTTTACGCACTGAGATAGTGGATTGGCTAATTTCTGAGCAAAATAACTGTAATTCCACAACCATCCTCCAGAACACAGAGCGTGCATTGATTCTTCCAGCAACCCTGCCTGAGCTCGCCCCACGTGTCCGATGTCATGACAGCAAAGCCAGGTTTGTCATCACATTTCTGGAATACTAGCATAAAGGTTTGTGTGTTTCAGGATGGCTTAAGCGATCTTTTTCAGAATTCTGTATTAAGCTACAATAAAGTTTCCAGCTGTCTTTGTTCCAGCTTTGCCAACGATTGTAGGGTTGTGACCATGTGGCTGTTTGCAGTTTGGTATATTCATACTAGAATGCCAGGAAGCACCCGTGCTGTGTAGTATAGATCAATTCAGACAGCTTTCCTCCCGACCTACATCACGAGGTGTAAATTGCGAGCTAACCACTTCATAAAAAGGAAATCTAGTGATGCAGTCAGATAAGGAGCCTGAAGAATTAAGCAGCAATCTTGCTCAATTGCTAGGAAATCTTATTTATTTTTTTAAGCAAATTTTTCATTCAATGATAAATTTACAGCTTTTATTAGATTCAATGCCCAAAAAGTAATGTAAAAAAATGTACGTTTTTATTTTAACGTCAACAAAAATACTTTGTTTCAATAGCATCTAAATAAATGTTTCCCTTGGTTACCATTCAAACAAAATATAACAAACAAGCAAAAACATGGGCTAGTACTGAGAGATTAAACACAATATGCAAATATGACAATTGAAATAATTTACAAATATTATCTTTACTACAGTATACAGTCCATGTGCTTTCAAATCATTCATTCATTTTCCCCACTCAATGTTGACATACAAGCATATTGTTTATTGAATAATTGACAGAGGTGGTCTTGCCACAAGAGGAACACAACATTCAGAATGACATTTTATAGTAGCTCCAAAGCAAAATGCTAGTATGAAATGTACACATCTTAAGCCAAAGACAATAGACACGTGTAAATATTACTGTACTCTATACTGTATGAGCGACTGCTGAACGTATTCATATTTTTGTATTTGCAGGGACTTCAATGATTTATGCAGCGAATACCAGCAGTGAACAATTTATGGTATAATTTCTGGAGCCCATACTGGAAGCATTATTCTATTAAATAAATGAATATAAATAAAATTACAACTTTGAATCAAAGTAGCAGTAATGCTTAACAAAATAAGTGATCTGATATTTTAGACAATGACACAGCTGGTCTTTTCAGAACTGTATTTTTTCTTCAAGCATAAAGCCACCCAGTAAAAAAAAAAAAAAATCTGATTCATCAGTGTCCAAGACTCAACAAAGATTCTCTTCAAAAGTTGCCATAATATCACTCTGAAGATACATATCAATGGTCACGGCCATCTGAAAAAACAAAGAACCAGTTTGAATCGAAATGTACACAAGTTTAACCTTTCCAAACTGTAGACAGGGAATTTGTGAACTTGACAAAGTTTTGCAGTTGTCATCCATAAAAGCAGGTCATGTTTTAATTTGGGGGGTGGAGGGGAGGGAAGTGTTGGAGAAACAGAAACAGCATGAAATGGAAACATTTGAGAAGGCTAAATTCCTAACTCTAGCAACTGCTCTGCTAGGTGGTCTTCCCATAGAGCATCCTTGCTTAGGTTTAACCTATAACATAAGAAAGTCATGGGTGCGAATGCCAGGCATGTGAACACAATTTGCCACAACCGGCCTAAAAGGTGCAATCCTTTCCAATTATTTTATTTTTTCATTTTAATTTAGGTCCATAAAACCAAGAGCACGCGGCACTACAATGTTAAGTTCACTTACAGTAGCTTGCAAGCTCTCCAGAGCAGGGATACCCTTTCCTATCGTGTTTTTATGTTTACTGCACTTATTGTATTTTTATATCTATTCCGTATGGCAATGCGTACATTGTGCTACACAAATACAGGATATACTGAACATACAAGCACTCAATATTAACTAATTAGAACATGCACTACTTCTTTTAAATTCATGTTTTTTTAAATCTGTATGTCTCCCTTTCCATCAAAAACGTATTGGCTTTATTTTAATGTGTGTCACTTGCTACCTACGACGGCGTTATGTTAATGAGCATCACTTGCTGCCTCTCTGCGACTGCGTTATGTTAATGAGCATCACTTGCTGCCTCTCTGCGACTGCGTTATGTTAATGAGCATCACTTGCTGCCTCTGCGACTGCGTTATGTTAATGAGGGTCACTTGCTGCCTCTCTGCGACTGCGTTACGTTAATGAGGGTCACTTACTGCCTCTCTGCGACTGCGTTACGTTAATGAGGGTCACTTACTGCCTCTCTGCGACGGCGTTCTTGCTCTTTTTTCCTTGCTAAGTTACGGTCTCCTTCGGTGCATCCCTGAGAATCCTGTGTCGGCTCGTGCAGCTGCTCATCTTTGGTAGTTCCATGTACTATTTGTGCAGCAGCTGTTGTGTCATTTGTATCACCATCTAGTTGTCCACTGTAAAATACAATACTCCATTTCCGTTTGTGAAACTAAGGCCAGTGTCTCAAAGACCCTTAGAGGAACGATCTACAAGTGCACACTACTCCATTAGTAGTAACTCTGCTAATCATAATTACAATTCTTCCCTAACCAAACTCTGCAATAAAAAGGAACAGTTCGTCCTATTTTTTTGTTTTTACACAGGGTGGAAGCAGGATCCCCCTGTGCCAAACTATTCTATGCTCTGGTTCCCGAGATACTTACCGGCAAAGTTATTGGGTTTACATTTCCCTCAGGAGAAACAAACTTGATGTCAAATCTCAGGGCATCAGGAAGCTTTAACATCGGTTGTGGCTTCCTAATAGGTGACCATTTAATGTATAGCCTGGGAAGTAATACCTGTAATTTCACTAGTAAGTATCTTGGGAACCAGAAGCTGAAAATAGTGTGCTTCAGATCCAGAGGATCCCCCAGTTCCAATCCTGTAAGAAAAAATAATAATATATGGAGGTTAGGGTGGGTTTTTCCTTTAAATGTTGAAACGTTTACTTCAGGTCAAAATAATATTTACACACACTTAATTTGTAACATACACTTGAAGAAAAAAAAAAAAAAAAAATCCTCCCCTACAAGGATGAATCAAAACAAGGTTAAGAGCAATCCACAACAACCTGGTACATTGTTAAAATCCTGCCATTCTACTTTAATCTACAAGTATTAGCATTGTATGTATGAATTAGTGTCATCTCCTTCCTATGGTTGTATGTTATTTGTTAAAATTGAAAATAAAAATAAATTAAAAAAAAGTTTAAAAATAAGAAAATGTAGCACTTTTTTTAATCAGACGGGGAAAAATAATAAGGAAAAATACATTGTCCACAGTGACACAAAGCTACAATACAGAGGTTACAAACCTGCTTATGTCTCCCAAAGCTTCACCCTTTTGTCGCTTCTTTAATTGTTGGGCCTTTAAGGCTCTCTCTCTCTCTTCTTTTGCCATAGCTGCTTTTCTGAACTGCTGGAAGCTGTTGCTCGAGGACTTTATGGTCAGGGGGGTAGTGATCGGTTTTGAGAAAGTTGCCCAGCAGAAGGCATTTTTTACCTTTACGTTCTAGGGAAAACTGCAATTAATCCTCAGCGCTCATAAATATACGCATTAATCAATTCTAAAATGCATCATGTGGAGACCTAGGAGGACTGTGATTTAGGATGAAATGAACACACACCTGGGCATGCTTGAAGATATCAAAGCAAAGACGGTAAATGGAAAGAAGTCCTACCGGTTTTAGACAATGTAGACTTTTGGAATCTGTGGTCTCCTTTACAATGCAATCTCCTGGGCCCGATGGAACAACATTCTTATCTTTTTGATAGATTTCCAGGTCAGGATGATCCAAATGGTTTGATTCAGCATCTAAAAATTATGAAAAAAATGAAGTAAGCGATATAATTTCTTGCATATTTAATGGTCGTCCCTTAAACTGTGCATAGGGTTTCAACCCGCGCCCAGGTGGATGTAACACACAAGTCACCTGATTAAAAAAAGTGCTACATTATATGCGCACTCTCCCGCTACCTTGAGTGTAGGTCTAGCCATACTTTTAGAGAAACAAAAACATAATTTGGAGAAGAGCAACACATAGGATTGCAAAGGGCCATGCATGCACTTATGTAGGGACTATGATAAATAAAATGAAGTAGGCAAGAATACATTTCACTTTTCGCTAGCATCCCTCATTGACTGCATAACAATGGGAACATCCCAAAGATGAAACATTCTCCAAAGTAATTACTTAAAATGATGGCATCTTGTGATGCCAGTGCATCCAAGTCATAATGTTTGGTAAACGTATGGGATGAGGAGCAAGATAACATTCCCAAGAAGCTATGGAATGCTCCTGGTGCTTTTCTGCTTAGGATGTTGCCATTGCCTTGTGGAATAGGGTTTAATTCGGAGCGTCCTTATTCCTAATTCAGCAAGCCTCTTGAATTGCATCCGCCTGGCTAAAGTAGCGTTAGAACCTATACAACCCTTTCTGAGATCTGAAAAGGAGAAACAAACAGATATCTTGACTTCCTTATGTCGCCTGTCTTTCCCATATATCTTTAATGCACTTACATCAAAACTACATAGAGTTTTCCAAGCAATTTTTTGGATTTGGACAGAATGATGGTACTAATTTAATACAGAATATAGGGATTGTTCTTAGCACAACCTTGTCCTGAGGTATAAAATATAGTAGGGGGCATAACAGGATAATGTGATTAGCATGCCAACTCTTCTAGTTCGGGTAATCGCTACTTAATGGTCACAAGTCCTATGATTCCAAAGGAGGAGCTGATTGCTATGCTTCTAGAACCATCTTGAGATTAAAATGGTTGGACTGGGTCCTCAATAGTTGGTCTTATGCTTCCAACCGCTTTAATAAAAGGTTTGGGCATGTTTGTCGTAACGGTCTTCAGTTATTAAGTACACTTGAACTTTGTGAATTTTTATTTAGTCCCTTCTCAAATCCTTGCTGCAAGAAATCCAGGATAGGGACACCTGATACATCTTCCTCTGAAAGCACTTTCTGAGCACGTAATGGGGTTTGTGGCTTTGGATGAAAATTCCATCCACTCAAAATGTTTCCTTTCAATCATCAACAAACCATTGAGTGACATCTTTAGTTTTTTATACATAGTAGATGAGGTTGAAAAAAAGACGGCATACGCCCATAAAGTTCAAACAATGCTAAATTTAGACGATAGATACTTTATCCTATATTTGTATTTACAGTATTTTGATCTAGAGTAAGGCAAACAAAAACCCCAACGAAACATTCAATAATGGCAAATCAGATTACTGCAATGAAAACTTGCAGAAGCAAGTGAAGAGACCCCTACAGGAACAGCACTCGCCAAAGTGAGTGTTATGAAGTAATAAAAATATAACCTTCAATGGCTGTATAATTAAAATAGAGTTGGACGAAACACAAATGACACACAACACAATGTGTTTTAATTACTTCAAAAACACTCACTTTAGCGAGTGCTGTTCCTATACGGGTCTTTTCACTTGCGTCGGCAAGTTTTTGTTGCTCTATATACCTATACCCCTGGCACCACCAATCTAGCATAGATTGTAGCAAGAGCCTTCCTTCTCTCCCCCGTACCCCCTTCAATTCAAATCAGATGAGCGTGGCTCAACATCCTTCCCATGTTTACTTATATGGTATATCACGGTATACCTTTTCCTTTTAAGAAGATGTCCAACCTTTTTTTGAAGATATTTATTGTATCTGCCATCACAGTCTCCATGAGTTATGAATTCCACATTTTAACTGCCCCTACTGTAAAGAAGTATTTGGAAAAAGGTTAAGGATTGAGCATTGCAAAAAGCTGGGATGGAGGCAGATAAAATGTAAATATTTAATGGGCATAAAGACAAACCACAAACATACCGGTAATTAGACATTAGAAGCATCATTTCAGGATTTACGTCCTACTTCACACCTACTGTAAAGAACCGTTCCCTTTGTTGCTGGTGAAACTTCCTTTCCTCCAACTTTAAAGGGATGACTCTGAGTCCTTTGTACTGCCCATGGGATGAATAGTTCTTCTGAAAGCTTCTTGTATTGTCCCTGAATGTAAACAAATCTAAATTGTCTCTCCTCCTGTCAGATGATCCATCTCCTTTATTAATTTGGTGTCTCTTCTCTGCACTTTTTCTAGTTCCATAATGTCTTCTTAATGGAGTGGTGTCAAAAATTGTACTCCATATTCAAGGTGTGGTTTTACTAATGTTTTATAAAAGGGGCATCGTTATGTTTATTTCATCCATTGCCCGTTTAACGCAAGATAAGATCTTGTTTGCCTTTGCCGCTACTGCATGACTTTGGGCACTATTGCTAAGCCTGCTGTCTACAAGCACTCGTAAATCCTCCTCCATCAAGGATTCAGCTAATTTTTTCACATTTAATTTATAAATTGCCCGTTTTCTTGTTTCCCAAATGCATAACCTCACATTTATCTATATTAAACCTCATCTGCCATTTAACCTGCCCAAGTTTCCAGTGTCTCCAAGTCCTACAGGAGAGAAAATTACATCCTGCTCTGATTCTACTGCCTTACACAATTTAGTGTCATCAACAAAGATGGAGACTTTGCTCTCTATTCCAACCTCAAGGTAATTAATAAACAAGTTAAAAAGCAGGGGTCCCAGTACTGATCCCTGAGGTACTCCACGCACAACTTTAGCCCACTTTACCCATAAAGATTCCCTTTACGATAACTCCTTTATTTTGTGCACCAACCTCGTGCGGCACTGTATCAAAAGCCTTTGCAAAAATCTAAGTAGACCACATCAACTGCATTACCTTGGTCTAAATTCCTACTTATCTCCTCAAAGAAACTAACTAGGTTAGTTTGTCAACCTATAATTCATAAATCCATGCTATTACTAATAGTAATTATCCATTAGGTATTCCTGAATATTTCCTACTAAGGCTAAAGTCCATGCTGCCGCAGACCGCAGGGGCAGCAGGAGGATGAGAGCGAACCAGCTCCGTGACGCCCCAAGACACGGCCCCCCATGGCGCATCTAGCATGGCCAAAAAACGCACCCGTTTCACGCAGGCGCATGCCTCCACTCGGATGAAAGCTGTATGGACCCAGCCTAAGCCTTCATGTAGTTTCCCCACTATTGATGTTAGGCTTACAGGTTTGTAATTCCACGTTTGTGATCTAGCTCCCATTTTAAATATAGGCACATCTGCTTTACTCCAATTTTCTGGTACTGAGCCTGTGGAAATGGAGTCCTTGAATATTAAATGTAATGGTTTGGCTATTACTGAACTTGGCTCCTAAGAACTCCAGGATGTATGCCATCGGGCCAGGTGCTTTATTTACTCAAATTTTAATCAAGTCGCCTATGAAGTTCTTCCTCGGTTATCCAATTGTTAGTTGATATAGTGCAGGGTTTCCCAAACTTTTTTTTCCGTGACCCGGTTATTTTTGAACTTCTCCTTCGTGACCCACTAAAATTTTTATCGCCTATACTGGCCTATAGGGCCTGCACAGACACACACACAGCCACTGATACACACACACACACAGCCACTGATACACACACACACACAGCCACTGACACACGCAGCCAGACACACACACTGATACACACACAGCCACTGATACACACACACGCAGCCACACAGAGACACGTCTACACACACACAGACACACTGCTACACACACAGAGACACTGCTACACACACACACACAGACACTGATACACACACACAGACACTGATACACACACACACAGACACTGATACACACACACTGATACACACAGACACTAATACACACACACAGACACTGATACAGATACACACACACACACACACACACACACACTCGCTCTCCCCTATACGCACACAGACACAAACAGTGAATTACAGGCAATGACGGATGTGAGTGACTGGAGGGGGGGCCAGGGACTGGGTGGGTGGGAGGAGGGGGGGACTGGGTGGGTGGGGGGACTGGGAGGGGGGACTGGGTGGGTGGGGGGGGAGGGAGGACTGGGGGGACTGGGACACTTGGGTGGGAGGCAGTGACTGGGTGGGTGTGTGGGAGACGGTGGGTGAGTGACTGGGTGGGTGGGAGACAGTGGGTGGGTGGGTGACAGTGACTGGGTGGGTGACAGTGACTGGGTGGGTGACAGTGACTGGGTGGGTGACAGTGACTTTGACAGTGACTGGGTGGGTGGGTGACAGTGACTGGGTGGGTGGGTGACAGTGACTGGGTTTGACAGTGACTTGACAGTGACTGGGTGGGTGGGTGACAGTGACTGGGTGGGTGGGTGACAGTGACTGGGTTTGACAGTGACTTGACAGTGACTGGGTGGGTGGGTGACAGTGACTTGGTGGGTGGGTGACAGTGACTGGGTGGGTGACAATGACTGGGTGGGTGACAATGACTGGGTGGGTGGGTGAGTGACAGTGACTGGGTGGGTGACAGTGACTGGGTGGGTGACAGTGACTGGGTGACAGTAACTGGGGGTTGACAGTGACTGGGTGGGTGACAGTGACTGGGTGGGTGACAGTGACACTTGACAGTGACTTTGACAGTGACTGGGTGGGGTGACTTACCTTGCCGCCGGATGCTTTCCCCTGCTGCCCCCGATATCCCCTGCTGCCCGGGACGGGAGGTGGGCTTGGGGGCACGGGAGGTGGGCTCGGGAGGGGGTGCCACGGGAGGTGAGCTCGGGAGGGGGTGCCACAGGAGGTGAGCTCGGGAGGGGGTGGCACGGGAGGTGAGCTCGGGAGGGGGTGCCACGGGAGGTGAGCTCGGGAGGGGGTGCCACGGGAGGTGAGCTCGGGAGGGGGTGCCACGGGAGGTGAGCTCAGGAGGGGGTGCCACGGGAGGTGAGCTCAGGAGGGGGTGGCACGGGAGGTGGGCTCGGGAGGGGGTGCCACGGGAGGTGGGCTCGGGAGGAGGTGCCACGGGAGGTGAGCTCTGGAAGCGGGTCGCGGGAGGAAGCGGGCCGCAGAGGACTTCCTCCTCCGTCCCACGTTGGGAGCGGGGGGGAGGAAGGGAGCGGGCCCTGCTTGTCGTGCGCATGCGCGCGGGACCGCGGGGGGAATCGCTGCAATTTTTTTTAACTCGAGCGGGGGGGGGGGGGGGGGGGGGGGGGAGGCGGACGGGAGACACCGCGCGGCCAGCCTCGCTGCGACCCGGCAATTTTGGTGCCGTGGCCCGGTGCCGGGTCGCGACCCACCATTTGGGAAACGTTGATATAGTGATTGTGGCTTTCTTCTGTGGCACTATTTTTACAAGTGATTTGTTTAATACCTCTGCTTTTTCCTTATCTCACACCTTGTGTCCTATGTTTGCTTTTCTAATCTTTTTGTTATTAAGGTACTTTAACTTTTCCGGGTTGATCTTACTTTCTATTGCAATCCTTTTCTTATCAATTTTTGCTAATTTGATTGCCCTTTTACAACTTTTGTTACATTGCTTATAATTCTGATATGATGCCTCCTCCCTTCTGACTTCAAGAATCCAAATGCCTGCCTCTTATTTTCCATTTCCTCCCCTATTGGTTTATTTAGCCACATTGGTTTAGAATTCTTTTATATTTTTTATCATAGGGTATACATTGCTAAGTGTGCTCTTCTAGCAATGTTTTTTTTATCAGATTATTTTATGTTTTTTTATGTCATATACAAAAACCATGTATTTTCAAAATAGAGAGGGTTGTGTTGAAAACCTATCTCTAGCAAGAAGCACATTAGTGGTGCACACCTAGGTTATTAAAACGTAACATTTATTTATGCCATAATTAATATAATGTTACACATGCAAAATCAATTTGTCATCAAAATATGTTGTGTGTATTGTATTTATTAAAAACTCAATATAGCAGGAGGGTGCTGTGAATAAACTGTGCTATAAATACATACCCATCTAGGGTTATAATTGTCATGTGATCTATTATATATAACAATCCCACGACGATGGGTGTAATGTATCTTGCTGTAAGGTGATGCAAGTTAGCTGATATCAGATAACTCTCAGAGGAGTTTGCTGTGGATGTATTATGTTCATAGATTAATCAGACAGGAAATCCATGGATTCTTTTAAATTAGAAAAATCGCTGCACAATCTTTGTCTTGAGTTGCCTGCTTTAATTGTTTCCCCCAAATTCGATAAACATCTTCACTTACATGCCATAGCCGTGGCAGACTTAAATCGTTGCGCTTAACATGTTATATCACTTCCGAAGGATACCCTCCAAATCGCCTCCATCATCGCAGCACATGGGATCTTTGGAAGAGGAACCACTTTCTAAACGGATTGTAGTGTCTTGCCATTGTGGCTATGGCTGCAGCCACATTTTCAGTGGAACGCTCCAAATACTACAGTCCTCTTAATTAAAGGGATACAGATTAAAAAAATAAATAAGATAATGTCAGTTCTCTCAAGGGATGACCACTGTTATAATGTCCTTGACCGATGGCGTGGAAAGACTCCGTTTGACTTTCTTGGCCCCATGAAAGCTTAATCCAATTCTTCTTTGACCTATTCGATTTCCAATATTCTTGATTTATGAATTGACTCCAACTTCCAGAATCTGGTTCCTCCTGGATTTCCCCTTCCTCACAAAGGCAATATTCTCCAAGTTCTGACAAACTTGCTTCATCTTGCAGCTCCAGAACGCTTTCATTATCTATATCTATGGAGGTACGAGATCTTGTTCTTTTCAGATTCTCGTGTTCCCTTTCAAAATTATTGGAGCAATGAGGACTTCATCCAATCTATGAAGCTGTTCCTCTTAGAAGACCCTCCTCTTCTGTTAATTTGCTTATGCAGTCATTGCACAGCATTTTGGCATAAGAGGCAGGAAGCTTCCCATCGCAGCCAACACAGTACTTTGACACAGCCTTCTTAGGCCGCGATTATAGTGGCCACGCACGACAGCGCAGATGTCACGCGCACCAAACCTGCACGGAGGTCCGAGGAGATGGGGAAGCGTGGCTGTGACATCAGGTGAGCGGTTCGCCCTCATTGGCTGAACTGCGCACATGACCCAGCCATCGCAAAACATCCAAAATTGTTTGTCTTCGAGAATCGCGCGCACGGTCGCGCTTCAGCACACATGCACTCTATGGGCGGCCTCAGAGAAGATGTCCGTCACTGCAACTATAATCGTGGCCTTATGTTTGAGAGGCCGCTTCTCTTGCTGGGGTTGTCAGACTTTAATTCTCCTGCAGGCACTGGTGGGGCTGGCATTTTACCTATAGGAGTACTGTACAGACTTGACTCACCACTCCAAAAGGTAGTCAGCTGCCAATTTGACTGAAATAGTCGGTGTCCTCCACTCTACTTCGGAAATGATGGATGTCGCAATGCATCAAAAATCCATAATTTTTTTTAGCCTGCCAGATGGAAAAAAACAAATTCCCCCACAAAAACATGTACGGTACCTCTGACTGCACGCTCAAATGAAAAACAGAGAACAAAATAACCCGGGCGCTACCTGTAGGGATGGTAAGTATGGAATATGAGTAATATAGCAACCTTGGTGGTAGGCAAGGTAACCCTCTGCTTCTTTTCCGCCTGTGACTCAAAAGACCCCAACGAAGGATCTACCCAGGATCCTTCAACACAAATGAGACAAGAAAAAAGGGGGGATGGGGGAGCACTGATGGAAGGCTGGTGTATAACCTGAATTGGTTGTATAATGCTCTAAGGCAATGTGGAGGGTTTTGTAGGTGTAAAATAGTTTTGACACTCACACGGCCTTGTGCAAATGCTGTCGCATCAAGGTATCTTTTTCTTTTTTTCTTTCGTCTCTTTTCTGTCTTCTAGATTCTTTCGCCGCTTTGCGTCTGCGTTCTTCTCCTTCTTTGGTGTTTGTCTCACCCTCGGAATAAATACATACAAAATATGTGAGCAATCTGTGATTATATCAGGAAAGGTATCAGGATATATAATAGAGATAAAACACTCACACGGGCATGTGTGCGTGCGCTCTAAGGGATGGTATCTTGGTCTCTAGGGGGCAGTTCCACTTCTTAATGTTGAGTTAAAGCTCTAAAAACAAAAGTCAAAAGGCCACACCTCAGTATATGGTAGAGACAAAATAAAAGTGTTACTACTCACACAGCCAAGTGTGAGTGCACACTTGGAAATGGTATCTTTTGTTGCTCCTCCTGTGCTCCCAGCTTTGAGACGTCCACTGGTACTGATTGTGATTTCTCACCCCCCCAATGGGTAAAAGAAGTTCTGAGCCCGAAAAAGTCAAGGCCAAGGTCTTTATTAAGAGGAAAATTTAAAAACAACAAGACACAGCTAACTCTAACCACGAGTCCTGTTTATTCCCTAAAGACTGGCTTTTTTACCCTTTCACAGAGTAACTCATGGGTTGAGTTAGCTGTGTCTTGTTGTTTTTAAATTTTCCTCTTAATTAAGACCTTGGCCTTGACTTTTTCGGGCTCAGAACTTCTTTTACCCATTGGGGGGGGGTGAGAAATCACAATCAGTACCAGTGGACGTCTCCCAGCTGGGACCACAGGAGGAGCAACAAAAGATACCATTTCCAAGTGTGCACTCACACTTGGCCGTGTGAGTAGTAACACTTTTATTTTGTCTCTACCATATACTGAGGTGTGGCCTTTTGACTTTTGTTTTTAGAGCTTTAACTCAACATTAAGAAGTGGAACTGCCCCCTAGAGACCAAGATACCATCCCTTAGAGCGCACGCACACATGCCCGTGTGAGTGTTTTATCTCTATTATATATCCTGATACCTTTCCTGATATAATCACAGATTGCTCACATATTTTGTATGTATTTATTCCGAGGGTGAGACAAACACCAAAGAAGGAGAAGAACGCAGACGCAAAGCGGCGAAAGAATCTAGAAGACAGAAAAGAGACGAAAGAAAAAGATACCTTGATGCGACAGCATTTGCACAAGGCCGTGTGAGTGTCAAAAATTATTTTACACCTACAAAACCCTCCACATTGCCGTAGAGCATTATACAACCAATTCAGGTTATACACCAGCCTTCCATCAGTGCTCCCCCATCCCCTTTTTTCTTGTCTCAAATGAAAAACAGAATGGAAGACTCCACCACAAGCCCGTTTCTTGTCTCACCCTACCGCGGCACCACTACAGACACTCCGTACGGAACTCCACTAGGTAAGGGTGAGGGTCCGGTGCACTTGTGGTATGGCGGCTAGAGTGGCCAGATATTGGAGCAGGCTTGTCAGTTATGTCCTCATTTAAGGACAGCATGAAAGCGGCCGACAGGAATAACAAAATAAAAAAGTACCACTACTACGCAAGGACAAACCTTCACGCAGTTAAGGTGGGACAACAATAACTGACCAGTGCAAAGGCCACAACTCCTTTATACGAGTGTCAAAAATTCTTGTCTAACCCCAGCTTGAGGAGTTATCGCAGCAGTTTTGGATGCCATAGAGGTCGCTGAAGAAAAAGGTTACAAACAAACATAACGGCATACTGCGTTCAGTGGTAAAGGCCGGGAGAGAGTTATTTAAAGCTATGGACACAATATTGTGTATTTAGGAATTACAACAACAGACAAAGATGCCCAAAGCTACTTCCAATGTGACAAAACTACACAGTGCAATACCTGTATATTCTCTTGAAAAAAGGGTCATTTAGTTTAACCCTTTGGCCAAAGCGTCTTAAGCCTGCTGCCACTTTCAAGGAATGACCGTTGGCAGGTCCTAGCACTCCCTGGGTTAAAATTCTTATTAACCTGTATAATTACAGGAAGAATGATCACATTGGATCTGTCGTAACCTGGCAAAATGAAACTGACCTGCCAACTTGAAAAGTGGGGAGGGGCGAGCTTAAACCTTGGGGGGGAGGGGCCACTACCCTCCCAAAAGCAGCCGAGACCAGCTGCACACAGTTAATAAACACACAGAGGGAGTGTTTGGACCTGCTACGGTCATGCCTTGAAAGTGGCAGCAGGCTTAAGACGCTTTGACCAAAGGGTTAAACTAAATTACCCTTTTTTCAAGAGAATGTATTTTTGTCACATTGTAAGTAGATTTGGGCATCTTTGTTTTTTGTTGTATACATTTAACCACGCCCACTAGCACTCCTTTTGACACTTATACACACACACATACATACATACATACATACATACATATATATATATATATATATATACATACATACATACACATATACACACACACACACACACACATATATATATATGTGGTAATGGTAGGGGTTTCTCTGAGCTTGTTGGGTATCTGTGTGTATTTAGAAATTACCAATTTGAACATTCAGATAACCGTTTACATAATATTAACATTATGTTCTAGTTAATTTTTATTTATTTAGCGGATTCTAAATATAACTAGTTCTGCAATTATGGATTTATAAAAATTAGGGAAAGCAAACATACTTTCTGATTTTGTAAGTATAATCCCAGACGCATTTTTACAATCCAGAGATGCTTCAGGGTGGACCAGAGATGCGTTTGAGATTTCTTGTCTAGCATCACAGAATTCTCTATGTTCATGTTGTGAGGGAGGTAAAGACTAAGAGGAGGTAAAAAAAAATATAATTAGGACTGAAGCAAACCAAAACAAGGATTCTGATCAAACCCTGCAACACATCAACTCATGCACAAGCAAACACCCCCCCCCCCCACATTTCAAGGAACACTCAGCAACACTTCTTCATTTAAGCTAAACTGATTAACGACTTTATTTGCGGATTGTTATATTCTCACGAAGGACATCTCATCCTTCCCATGATGCAGCTCTCCACAATACATCCATGTTAATATTTTGTTTTTTTAAGTGTTCATTACAGCTGCCACTCTATACATAATGAATCTGCAGTCCTGTGATTAAATACATATTGTAAGAAGATAAACACCCCATCACCCCAACAGATTAACATCCATTAAAGAACTGGTTACATAAATATAACAGGAAAAATTACCACTCCTTTTATTAGGTATATAACGAAAAAACACATAAAATCATTTAAAATAAGGGAGAGCCTGTAACGGACATTTACCAAACTTAACCCCTATGAGGGCTATTTAGTCCAAATTAACCACAATGGGTAAAGGGTATTGTATGGTACGGATAGCAGTTAGCCGCTGACAGTTCGGTCTCTGGATTAGAAATTGCATAGAATCTGCAATCATGTGCTTGTTATGCCATGTAACCCATGTACAGTAATTAATACGAGACACCTATAATAACAATGTCAGCTGAGCCATATAATGAAAAAAGAGAAACAGAGGGGCACAGACGAGGGTAAAAATCAATGCCAGACCGGTGAATAAAAACACAAGGATGATGGGGGATATATAGAATATGTACTCACACGAGCCTGTGTGGTACTGGGTAATGCTATAGGTATCTTTGATTTCTTTCTTCTTGTCTATCAGTCCCACTACTTCTCCCTCTGTGCGTCAGGGATAGGCCTCTCAGGGCGCATGTAGTGGGAGACAGCGCCACATGGAGCAATAAAAATGCATTTATTTAGAAATAAGAGTGAGATAACAATTGACTCACATATAAAAACTGCTCCAGGACCACGACGTCAGCATCCCGCTCTCCGGTGCAGTATACTCCTGTTCGCCGCGTCCGGTCTACAGGACTGATCACCCTCAGTGCAGGCGCCTGACGAAGGATTTAACGATCCAAAACACTTTGTGTGTGCAGAGACCTGGACCAGAAGTTGCGTGTGTGTCTGCTCGAGGACACCGTAGCCGGCGCCTGCACTGAGGGTGATCAGGCCCGTGTGAGTACATATTCTATATATCCCCCATCACCCTTGTGTTTTTATTCACCGGTCTGGCATTGATTTTGACCCTCGTCTGCGCCCCTCTGTTGCTCTTTATTCCTATGTTTCCTTGAGGATCGCGGGAAGATCCTTTCCCAGGGGTCGAGCAGCAGACACTGAACATTTGATGTGTGGTATATTTATGTGTTGATTTTGACCTCATTCATCTGTTCAGCATTTACCATTGTTCAAAGGGAGCACCCCAGTTTACTTCCATCACAGCCATATAATGAGACCGGTGTCTCGGTAGTATAGCCTAACATTTAGGTATGGGTAGAAACAAAAGTGCTGACCCAACGTAAGAATGTTTTCCGTATAATTTAAAGGTAGTAAAAAGATGACAAACGTACCACTGAAACAGTTTTGTTCGACGGAGTTAAGTAATCCAGAGATAAATGTGGCTTGTTTGGAGGAATTTGTTCAAATGAAGGAGACCTTATTGGGGATAAGACCTGGGTAATACCTACACACAAAAAGTAAAACTATATTAAAAGAAAGTCAAATAATGTGATACATCTGCATGCAAATGATTTGATTGAAACTATAAATTTGCAACATATCTATTCCATCAAACACATCACAATGAAATTCAGAACAAAAAAATGTTAGCAAAGAAAAAAAGATTAAAGAGGTCATGTCAGGAAAACACAGAAGTAACTAATACATCTATTAT